>NC_056524.1:230699303-230733465 GCF_019175285.1 Sceloporus undulatus | reverse complement strand
GAAAGAAAGAAAGAAAGAAAGAAAGAAAGAAAGAAAGAAAGAAAGAAAGAAAGACACTATTAAGCCTAATTGACCAGGAGCTAGTAGAACTCTAGACTGAGACAGGAACATTATCACAGAGAAATGCAAAAAGACACTATCTAAAGCCAAAAAGAAAGAAGTCTCAGTGGATGACACATGAAACTCTCCAAGCAGTTAAGACCAGATGAGATGAAAAAGTAAATGGTGACAGAAATAGGGGAAGAATCATTAATGCAACTATACAGCAACTTGCACACCAGGACAAAGAGAACTTCTATGGTAATACAGATAACAGAAGATGACAACAAAAATGGAAGAACAAGAGACCTTTTCCACAAGATATGGAAAATCAAAGGGTAATTTAAATCAAGGGTGGGGATGCTCTACAATGGTGGAAACCATACACAGAAAAACTATATAAAAGAGATGAAAGGATGACAGAATCATACAAGGAAGAATCATTGGATGAACTTACAGTTTTAGAAAGTGAAGTGGAAGCTGCATTTAGGGAACTTTGGAGAAACAAATAATCAAGAACAGATGGCATACCAACAGAGCTGCTTCAAGCTACAGAGACAGAATCTACTCTAGTTCTAACTAAAAATTTGTCAACAAATATGGAAAACAAAACAATATATACGATAATGGAGTGCACCAAAGAATTTCAGAAGAAAATAAGCCGGTGTTTTATAGATTATAGCAAAGCCAGATTGTGTAGATCATAAAAAACTATGGATCACTCTTAAAGAAATGGGTGTGCCACATTTGATTGTCCTAATGTGTAGCCTGTACTTGGGACAAGAGGCTACCATCAGGACAGAATAGTGAAAACAGAATGGTTTCTAATTGCAAGGGGGTCAGGCAGGATTGCATTTTATCTATCACCCTATCTGTTTATCATGTATGCTGAGCATATACTTACATTAGATTTGGAGGAAGGAGAAAATAGGAGAAAGGAGCATCAACAATTCAAGATACACAGATAACACCATACTACTAACAGAAAATATCAGACTTAGAACAATTACTGGAAAAAATCAGGGAAGAATGTGCAAAGGCAAGTTTACAGTTGAACACTGAGGAAACAAAAATAATGACTACAAATGTTTTATATAACTTTAAAGTACATGGTGAAAACATTGAAGTAGTTAAAGACTGTCTATCCATCCCTTCAATCAGTAATTAATCAAAATGCAAAGTGGAAGGCAGTAGGAAAAGAGGAAGCCTGCACTACAGGTGCATTGATCCAACCAAGGAAGCCACAGCCCTGAGTTTGCAAGACCTGAGCAGAGTCTTGGAGCATGGTCTTGGAGGTCTGTCATTCATAGGGTCACCATTAGTCAAAACTGACTTGATAACAAATAACAATGAAAGCAAATCAAGGTTGAACTCTTCCCAGAAGTCAAACTGAGGCTGTCTTACTTTGGACAAATCATGAGACAACATGGGTCATTAAAAAAGGCTCTAATATTTGACAAAAGAGGAGGCAATAGGAAAAGAGGACCAAACATAGTCAAGGAAGGCACTGCTCTGAGTTCACAGGACCTGAGGGTATCTTGGAGGTCTTTCATTCAAAGTCATCATACACTGAAACTAACTTGAGGGCAATTAATAACAATAATTTTCATTTTATAAGTGGCACTGGAGGATGACATCTGTTGGAGAAAAAGATGCTAGACTAAATGGATTTTGGTCTGTTTGATCAAAGTTAATTTTATTTATGGTCAATATAAAATTTTCCCAATGAAAATATGTAGGTAAATGTAATATGTGAATGATACTTAAAAGGCTGCCAAATGCACATGTGCATAAGAGATATGCACTGGAATGCACATTTTCTTTGTTCTCTCCCACATTTTCTGCTATCTTATATAGCAATGCTGCTAACTCATTTTAGCATTACTGTTGATGTAAAGTAATCTTGCCACTGGAAGAAGTCTAATTTAAATGCAGACTAATTTAATTTGTTCTGTTTGGAAATGCCATGTAATGTAGTTCTAGAAAACAAATCTCAGAACAGGTTTTACTTGTGTAGTCTGACAATTACAGAAGTGAAGTTGTCACGCCTTTTGGGAAGCAATGTCCATATCTGCCTGGGCAGATTTAAAGTCTCCCCCTCCCCGTCCTTATTTATTTATTTATTTATTTAGGTGTTATTTCAAATCCAGTTAGATTGGATATCAGTGTGGAAAGACAGGTTCTCCCCCCCCCCCCTTTGTTCTCTAATTCAATACCCCAAGGATTGGTTTTTAAGTTAGAAACAATTGTCCTCAGAAATTCCATGCATCTCACTTGTAATAAATTCTAATTGTTTTGCCTTTGCAGCAGTTTATGGATTCAGAAAATAATATTTTACACTCTCTGAAAGTTGGGGTTAGCAGAAAGTATATTTATTTACTGCATTAAAAGGATCATAGCCACAAAAATATGGGCTGTCAAATTTTAAAAACCAAACAGCCATCCAAATCTGATTAGTATATTTCAACCGTCCAAATAGGCATAGGTTATAAATGATATTTGATTACTTCTCTGCCTCCATTTTAATTGAATGATTCGTGCTTGATTTTTTAAAAATCAAATCATTCAATTATGGAGATAAGGAAGCAATCGGGTAAGTGAAGGTTGAAATAATATACAAGGCTTGACTTAAATGTGTGATGCTGAGCAAGTAAAGAGAAGTTGCTATAGCTGTGTTGGAAATGTGTCCCCACTCCAGTTTTCATAGCCTCCATTTGCAGGCTATGAGGATGGAGGGAATTTGAGCAATTTTTTCCAGTGTGTTTAAGGAATTTGGAGTGTGATGTTTTTATAGAAATGCTGTATTATGTTCTGTGCTGATGTATAAATGAGCATGTAAGTACACTAAATAATTTATGGTTAAATGGTTTGTGAGGAAGGCAGAGTACTTGGAAGGTTGGAGATGATCAGTTGAAAATTAAAAATGGAACATATGAAAATTGATGTATGACAGTTGAAAATGATCAACTGGAGTCAGTGACCAAATGGAGGTGAAATGGGAATTTTGACTGGGGTGTGGTTGTTGGTTGTAGAGGTGCAAGAGAATGTAGGGTCAGCACTCTATAGATTTGGTGAAATTTTGAGGGTGGATTCAGAATAGATAAACTGAGGTGAATATGTTACACAGAGATGATTATATGAGCAATATGCAAAAGGATCTTGTAGCTAACTGAAAGAGACTAACTGAAAGAAGGAAGTTAGCAGCATGAACTTTCATAGACATGAGCCTATTACCGCAGATGAATGTTAGGTTCTAACATGCTGATTTCCCAAACGAACACAGTTATATCTTTGAATTCTATCCATATGAGTGATAGTAACATATAAGAAAGCCCACAGAATCATAGAATCATAGAGTTGGAAACGACCTCAAGGTCCATCCAGTCCAACCCCGTGCCATGCAGGAATACACAATCAAAGTACCCCCAACAGATGGCCATCCAGCCTCCATTTAAAAACCTTCATTACTCCTTGAGGCAGTGTATTCCACTGTTGAACAGCTCTTACTGTCAGGAGGTTCTTCCTAACTTTGAGATGGAATCTCACTTCCTGTATTTTGAATCCATATCCTATTCTCTGAAGCTGCAGAAAACAAACTTGCTCCATCTTCAGTATGACATTCCTTCATATATTTAAACAGGGCTATCATATCACCTCTTAACCTTCTCTTCTCCAGTGTAAATCTACCCACAGTTTCCAGACCTTTCACCATTTTGGTTGCCCTCCTCTGGACATGGTCCAGCTTGTCAAGCGATTTCTTGAATTGTGGTGCCCAGAACTGGATGCAATATTCCAGGTGAGGCCTGACCAAAATGCAATAGAGTGGTACTATCATTTCCCTTGATCTAGACACTGAACTTTCATTGATGCAGCCTAGAATAACATTGGCTTTTTAGTTGCCACATCACACTGTTGACTCATGTTCAACTTCTGGTCTACTAGGACTCCTAGGCCCGTTACAAACGGGCCTTTGCGGTGCCCTGTCACATGCTAGGGGTTGGCCGAGGACCTAGCATCCATACCGGCCTCACCCCTTGCACATGACGGGGGTGTAATAATGGCGGCACCCTATACACACGGGCACCGCCATTTTGACGCATCGGATGCAAAGCATCCGTACGTTGCACTCTGGATGTGATGCCACGAGTGCGCGAGTAGCGCCTCGCAGTGTCCCATCTGGGGCGCAAGAAGAAGCGCCATTTTGGCGCTTCTTCTTCACTGTGTCCGGGAACTGCGCGGTTTGGCTGCTGCAGTTCCCGGATGCAGCAACCAGTGGCGGTGGCACAGCGCCGCCGCTTTTCGGCAGTCTGTAACTTGCCCTACATACCTTTTACATGCACTGTTGTCAAGTCAGGTGTCACCCATCCTATATCTGTGCATTTCATTTTTTGTGTCTACCTGTAGTACCTTACATTTCTTGGTCTTGAAATTTATTTTGTTGGTTTTGGCCAAGCTTTCTAATCTATAAAGATAATTTTGAAATTTGATCCTGTTGTCTGTTATGTTAGCTAATGCTCCTAATTTGGTGTCATCTGCAAATTTGATAAGCAGGTCCTCTATTTCTTCATCCAAGTTATTGACAAAGCTATTGAATAGCACTGGGCCCAGGACAAAACTCTGTGGTGCCCAGGACTGGTCAGTTCTCTCCAGAATGAAGTGGAATGAAGGTGAGCACCGTCTGGGTTTGGCCAGTCAATCAAGTACAAATCCACCTAACAGTAGTATACCCCTAGCTACAGAAATACCTCAATTAACTAAGCAGATGTGATCTTGGATATCTTTGACAGAAAGTTTGGTACCAGAATAGTAAGACAGAAAGAATAAGGTTAGGTTCCTATGTCACAAAAAAGAACAGCAAACTTTTTTTATTCTAAATATGTGCATGTGAAAAGTAACAACCAGGTGATATAAGCCTTAAATAAAGATTCTAGAGAACACTTGACTGTTTTTTCACCATGTATCCAGGAATAGCTTTTTCTTTCACTAGCCTTAATTTTTCTTATGATTTCCATTTTTGTTGCAAAAGTGATAAATCTATGATTTTAAAACATACTTAGAGTAACTGATGAGGCAGATTTATCTGCTCTCCCCCCTTTTTCCTCTCTTTTGCTCTTCACATTTGCTCAGTAAGGGACTAAGGAGGGGGATGGCATTTAGCTTGTTTGTTTTAAGCAGGTACACACAGCTACAGCTATATCAGCTAGAGTGGAATCTTGCTGTTTCCCAGTTCAAGCTTTGCCTGTGGTGTTGTTTACTAAAGACAGACTGCTGCAATCCAGCACCAAAAATCAGCCCTCCTTCTGCTATTTCATTTTTTCTTGGCTCATCTAACCATTGCTTTCATATAAGAGCCATAGTTCATTGGCAGAGCACATTCTAGGCAAGAAGGAAGTCCCAGTTTCACTCTTTTACATATCTAATTTTCTCTGGAAAAAAACAAAAACAAAATGTTGCCCGAAACCCCGGAGAGATGCTATTTTGACCTAAAGGGACAAAGGGAGTGGCTTGGTATAAAGCAATTTCCTATCTTTTTAGCCCAATCAACTTATTAACTAGCAATCTGAATGTGTCATGTAACCTACTAAGTGGTTAGATGACTCATGTATTTTTGCAGTTCTGGGCAGGTGGCAAAAACCAAATATTGAAGCTTAGTAAGCTGCCAGCAATCTGATATATAACAAGTAAAAAAAGATTGAAAACATGATAGAAATCCAATGTAGTAAATAAGATATATAGTTAAAATGTTATTCCCTAGTTTATTAATTATCTGTTGTAATGTTAGCCATTTTTATTTTCTTTAAAGAAAGCCAGAGGATGCCTTCACAAAATTATACACATATACAGATGCACAAATTTATTCACCTGAGCTTGTGCTTATGCATAGAAAAACCTTTCCTACTTAACAGAGTTCCATTTCCTAGTAAAATAGAAATGGCTAGAAGATGACTCACCTTCTTCAGGACAAGGTGGATTACAAGGATAAAGTGGATTACAGAGCTGGAATCATGAAGGGGTTGAACTGCAACTCTCAATGTCCCTAATGCCAATAGGGAAGAGCACTGGGAGTTGCAACCCAATAACATCTGGAGGGCACGTGATTCAAGACTGTATTGTATATGCCGTTACAATGTAGAACACAATCTATCAGGAGACTGAACTGTCAAAGATGCTATAGTAGATTGCCTTTGTGTGATTAGAGAACTGTGTTTTATCAATTTAGCCCACTAATGCATTATATTCACTATTGTCTTCAGTGCAAAATATGTACTATACCAGCTGTGGCTGTTTTTCTGTGTACAAAACCTGATCAGAGAAGCTTACCAAATGCCCCCCAGGTATGGGCTCAATGTGGGACGAAAGGGAGTGGGATGGGAACAGAATGGGTGCTATTACCCATTTAATTGCATGTTGGAATGCCACCAATGCCTGCAGAAGTTCCCATTCCGTTCCCGATCCGTCCCACAGGAGGCTATTTTCAGGAACTATTCAGAAGCATTCCTGAAAATCGCCTCCTCTGGGATGGATCAGGAATGGAATTGGAACTTCCGGCGGTGTTGGCACCCATTCTGTTCGCATCCTGCTCCCTTTCATTCTGCGTCAAGCCCGTCCCTGGGGGCTGTGCAGTAAGCTTAAGAGAAAGGGAAGAAGAAGGCTCTCCCTGAAGAAATTCACCCCAAGCAAAACTTGCAAAAAATTATTTTTGACTAATGGCCACCCGACTCCCCGGGCAGGACGCGTTGCTGCAGGGGCCAGGCGCCACGGAGGTTTGGCGTGCCCCAGCATGCATTGATGGGGCGCGCTGGCCTCCCATTGGCGGCCAAGGGGGGAAAGGGAGGGACTTCCGCCTCCTGAGCGATGCTCTAGGAGGCTGGTGGTCCCTCTTGTTGGTCGCCCCAGTCCTTCAGGGCTGGCTGCTCCTGGGGGCGGGGCGACTCCCCTCTCGGCCCTCAACATTGCGAGTGGCCTATAAATAGGCCATGCGGCGTCCTCTCTGGTGCCATTCTGCTCGGCTCTCCCACCCGCCCTCCCTAGGGTGCATGGTTTGCTGTCACAACTTTGGGGCGGCAGCAGAGGTTCTGGATCTGATAAGCATGGTCTATAAGGTTGCTTAGCACCGTATCGGGAGTCCCTATGGGACACGGGAGCGATGACGGCATACGTTGTGGTCATTGCGAGGGCCATAACGTGACACCGCTTCCCGATGACTAGGGGCTTTAGTTAAATGCAATCGGCGGGTTGCACGGATACGAGAGGGCGTTAATTTAGCCTCTAGCTCATCCTGATGCCTTGCTTTATATGACATGCCATTTATCCTACAATGGCAGGTTGTACGATGATCCAGACCTCATGCTTTTGGCTAAACCTACCTTTTGTTGCTGGCTTGCATTAATAAAGTTGTGGCCTTTCTTCCACATGCGGCTCTGCGTTTTATTGTGGCAACGCCCTCCAAGGCAATTACTCCCAGAATCTCCTTATACCCCTTTGTGTGGTGTCTGTTTGTACTACTCTTCTCTTACTAAGAAATCAGTGCACTGTTCTCTTCCAAAAGCATCTCAAAAGCTCCTGTCAGTTGCTACTTTGCTTCTCCACCAATTTTCCTTTTGGCTCAAGAGCAAGGCTATTTTAATGTAAACTCTCCCCAGTTATTGATATCTAAAATATATATTAAATGATCATTAAAAAGAGGAAACACTTTTATTGAGTTAGTCATTTAATAGGTAATAAAGTTATGTCACTAATTGGTGCTATTATGCTCACTATAAACCGTATCAAAGCAATGTCATGTAAATAACTAATTCCAGCTGCCAAGAAATTCTGATTTTAAGTGGCACATGCACTCAAATCAAATTACACTAAGAACTTTTTAATACAAAATAAATAATCTTCAAAGGCTTTAGATTTACTAGCAGGGGGTTTAATAATAATAATAATAATAAATAAAGTTTTTATTTATATACCGCACCTTCCATAGATCAGGGCGGTTTACATAAATTACAGTACACGCACAATAATTAAAAACAACACCATACAGTATACAAAGAATAAAATAAAACCAGCAAAAGCCCCAGTAGCCCATCCTCATGGCCACAGAAGAGGAGGGAGGCCCACAGGATTTTTATGCGGGGAATGCTAGCTGGAAAAAAAAGGTTTTCAAATCCTTTTTAAATTGGGCCAGGGAGGTAGTCGAGCGGAGCTCGGCGGGCAGCGTGTTCCAAAGGGCCGGGGCGGCGATGGAAAATGTCCGCCTTGTGACGGAAGTAAGCCTAGCCCCAGGCACCTTCAGTAATAGCTGCCCGGATGTTCTGAGGGTGCGGGACGGAATATACGGGGAGAGGCGGTCCTTCAGGTATCCTGGACCCAAGCCATTTAGGGCTTTATAGGTAATCACCAACGCCTTATATTGGGCCCGGAAGCGAATAGGCAGCCAGTGAAGATCTTTCAGCACCGGTGTTATATGGCTGGTCCTGGAAACACCAGTGACCAGCCTGGCTGCCATGTTTTGCACCATCTGTAGCTTCCGGGTTTGGTATAAGGGTTGCCCCATGTAGAGTACATTGCAGAAGTCCAATCTCGAGGTTACCAGAGCATGTACAACAGTTTCTAGGTCCCTCTGGGCCAGGTATGGGCGCAGCTGGCGAATCAGCCGAAGCTGATAACAGGTGCTCTTGACCGTCGCATTCACCTGAGCAGTCAGGTGAAGCGACGAATCAAGAAGCACCCCCAGACTGCGCACGGAGTCCTTCACAGGGAGCGTGACCCCGTTCAGGACAGGTGGAACCACCGCCATTCCTGGACCAGGGGAACCTATCACTAGTACCTCCGTTTTCTCTGGATTCAGCTTGAGTCAGTTTTCCCTCATCCAGCCCATTACTGACTCTAGACAGGCCACGAGGGGAGAGACGCCATCCCCGGTCACTGCATCAGTCGGAGACATAGAGAAAATGATTTGGGTGTCATCAGCGTACTGATAACCCCGCGCCCCATGTCTCCGGATGATCTCTCCCAGCGGTTTCATGTAAATGTTAAATAGCATGGGAGACAGAATGGCTCCTTGAGGGACCCCAGTTTTAAGGGTCCGCTCGTCGGAACACACGTCTCCCAGCTGCACCATCTGGGACCTCCCAGAGAGGTAGGACTGGAACCACTGGAGCGCAGTGCCCCCGATTCCCACCTCTGCCAGGCGCCCCAGAAGGATACCATGGTCTATGGTATCGAAAGCCGCTGAGATGTCCAAGAGCACCAACAGGGTTTAAGTTTAGCTCTCCTTTCTTGTCAACAGGGGCCAACCCATGCTGTGAGAATGGGAATTAAAACAAGGCTGTTCTTAAAACAGTTGTCAGTTAAATGTCCACAATAGGAATATTTATGGTACTCAGAGTTGTATGCAAGTGTATCTTCAAGGACACATTTTGGCATTGTGGCCATTAATTGAAATATAAAGCACTCCAGCTGTAAAAGTAGGTGTGACAGAGCCAAAAGTAGAGAAGCCAAGATGATTGGAAAGAAGGCATCTGGCAAACACTAGAAATATGCAGCCAAAAGCTGGGAGGCCCAGCATCAGAAGCTGAAGAACATTACCAAACAGCAATTGTAGAAGCTTCTGAAATGGGAGAGAGATGACATTACTGACTGGTTCAGGTATTAGAATCCTGACAAAATAGTCATCAGCTAACATTAAACCTGAACGTTTTCCTCTTTCCTCTATTCATTCATTCACATGCATCCTTTGACACCACATTCATAGTTATCTCTGATACAGGGAACTGTGGTTTTTTAATGTCATTTTAGCAATCATGATCTGAAACAGGAATTTCAAACTGCCATTTGAGACCCTGGTTTATGGGTGAGCAGCTTCTGTCTTTCCAGATATCATTGGAGTACAGGTCTTATCATCCTTTTCTACTGGCTGTGCAGGCTAGGTAGATGGGAGATGCAGACCCATAATATCTGGAGATCCACAAGTTCCCCATCCTAAATCTACATTAAAACACATAACTTTGTTTCAGAGAGAAAACAAAGGCTTAAAGGCAACTTAACCAAAGCACTGAAATCATTGCATGAGGGAGGCAAGAGGAAATGGAGCAGGCCCAATGTACTGGATTAGTATTTGTTGCCCACTTTAGTAAATTCTCATGTCTTCATCCAAGGCTGTAATATTCAAACTAGTCTTTATTTCATAATTTTGTTACACTGTTTACAGAAACATCAGATTTTTGGAGTGTAAATAACTATAGAACCAGAATCTGAGAAAAAGTATTATAACTGCCAAATTAAATTTTCATTTGGCTGCATGTGGTCTTGCTTCATTAGAGCTGGAAGCTGGCTGCTTTCCCCTTCCTCAGAGGCCACAGCAATTGCAATTGGAATATAGAGGGAGGGCCTTTCATCAGCTGCTGGGGCCAAGTACAATGGACTTACTGATCTTCCTTCCTGCAAAGGCCAGATCTATGACATGGCTAAGAGTATCATGGAGCACTGTATACTTAATTATCAGTCTTTCTCAATATGCCCTTCAGGCTTCTCATCACTCCCATTATTTCTTAAGCCACATCTCCCCTCAAATACTAGCACTATTTTTTTGTGCGTATGTACAGTATTTGGTTGGGGATGCCATAGACACCCTGAGAAAAATGGAACAGCACATTCTGTTCTCGTGACAATGATGTGCTAGTCATTATGCTTAGGGAGATGGATTTAAATAAATCTTCCGTTCCAAAGAGCAATTCTTGATTGAATGATTGACTGATTGATTGACTGATTGATTGAAGGCTGTAAATCAATGAATGAAAAATGGGAGAAAGGGAAAATGAAGCAGACAGCTTGAGGTAAAGCTGGCATTACTGAGCAACAGCATTGTGGTTTATTTATAACTGCAGTAAGAAAACAGGGGCAAGCCACCAGGTGTGCAGTAAAAAGAACTCTCTGGTTGCTATTATGTCACTGGGATATGGCCAAGGAAATGAATAAATAGTGCAGTATTTATTTATTTGTTCCTTTATTTTAAACATTTCTATATTACTTTTCAGGGAAATCTCATAACTTAGTTTAACACCTGTAACTTGGACACAGATTTCCAGAATGCCACAGTTAACACATTTCCCACTTAGAGACACGTTTGCAGATACACAAATGCACAACACACACACACACACACACACAGAGAGAGAGAGAGAGAGAGAGAGAAATTTTTAGGAATGCTCTTCCTCCTTCTCATTAAATTGGATCACCCAGCTTTGACCTTATTTATGCATTCACTGAGCTGGAGAGAATTTCACATACTAGAGAACCAAGTGTATTAGCAAGAATTGCTGAGGAGTTTCATAACTTAATTATAAATGTGTGCAAATCTACAGCAATATAATAATAATAATAATAATAATAATAATAATAATAATGATGATGATGATGATGATGATGATGATGATGATGGCAGAAACTACAGAAAGGAAGAAACACTGCCACACAATGCTGAAGAGAACTGAACTCTTCTTTATATATAGGACAAGAGACTGAAGACAGAGACCTACAAGTCTCCACCTAGTTGTTGGGAACTCTTCCCGTCTCCTCCCAGTTTGATTTAACCAGTTTTGCAGCCTTGGTGACTCCTGCTGGGATGTATGCTAGTTGTTCCAAAAATTTATGAACAACCTGAACCTTCCAGTGCACTTTTTCTGGTGTGACTTACTGCTATCCTTTTCTTTCTTCAGTGAAGTGTACTCTAGTGTTCCCTCTCCATGCTTCACCCTACTATTCAGATAACAATCTAGTTTGACCCATCATTTTGGGAGTGAACATTTGGGCTTAGTGCTCCTCCTCACCTTCTCGTTGCCCCATCCCATCATGCACTTCTTTCAGCATAAAATCCCAGATTTGCATGCCTTAAAACTGGAGATTCTTGCTTGGTAGACCTATCCAGATTTTTAAAGTGTGTTGAACAAAATATGAGGAAGAACTTGCATCATCATTTGTTTCCATTGCTCTCTATGTGTATAGAGGGAGACACTGTTGAGGCAAGTCTCTGCTATCCCTAAAGGATTTATTCACAATTCGAATCTTGATTTTTTTTTTCAACACAAGAGGTTCAGAAATTCACCTCCAGGATGACAGAAATGATGATGGAGGCAGTGGGGTATCTTCTTCCTCTTTTTCATGTATTTATTCAACATGCTTTAATAGTACTGAATAGGGCTAAGGTCAATCAACAAATGATGAATATAAGCCAGGGTGTGACTGGGAGAAGGAAGAGTACAAGGGAGCCAGTGCTCATTCTTGGCATCATAATTCATGATTTGTTGATGTTTTGAATAATTTTTTGGAACCAGGTCAGTGTCACACATAGCTCTTGTTCCTGGCTTCAGAAAACATGAAACTTGGGGGGAAATCTTTTGAATCAAAATCTTCTAGATGAGGAAAATGTGAATCTCCTATCACATATGATACAGATGCTCAACACAGAAACCTGATTTTAAGAAGTATTTCCTTATATGGCATCATTTATAATAACAGGATTTTTTCTTTTCCACTGTTTTATATTTGGATATTCTATGATGATGATTTCAATAGAGTCACAACAGCAACAATTGGAACCTGATGTAGAGGAGAGTGTTGTTAAGAGAATGGTGGCCAATTGTACCGATATAAAGACCGAAATCGGTCAGGGAATCCCGATAAGAGTGGTGCAGGGCATGGGGAGATATGGCGCTAACAGGCTGATTAGTACATCGAAAGGAAGACGAGAATGATGTTTAATATCTATCCCACCTTCCAGTCACCCTGTTAACCTGAAAGAACTGAGGATCATCCCATACATACCACAGACCCTCACCTTGCTCCTATATAATGCCAGGTTGGTGAAAAATAAATCCCACATCATGTATGACCTATTAGATGAACAGGACGCTGACCTGGCATGCATCATGGAGACCTGGCTGGGGGAGGACAGTTGTGTGACCTGGGCTAAAGCTCTCCCAGCTGGGTACACGCTGAAGGAGCAGGTCAGGGAAAGTGGGCGAGGGGGAGGAGTAGCCGTGGTCCATAAAAGCCATATTACCTTGACCAGGAACTCGGTTCCGAAACTGAGACACATCGTATGTATTTACCTGACTCTGAAAGCCAAAGACAGCCTGGGGATTCTGTTGGTCTACCGTCTACCCCATTGCCTAACAGACTCCTTGGCCGAGCTGACACAGCTGGTCTCGGAGCTGGTGCTGGAGTCCCCCAGACTTCTTGTTCTGGGGGACCTCAACATCCCCTTCGAGGCCAGCTCAACAGAGCTAACAGGTGCGGCTCGGTTGTTCATGGAATCCATGACAGTCATGGGCCTGTCCCAATTGGTCTCGGGTCCAACACACTGTGCTGGTAATACACTCGATGTAGTCTTCAGTACAGACCGAGAAAATCCATGGGCAGAAATAAATGATATTTCCCCCCTGTCATGGACGGATCATTCTCTGGTCAAGGTAGGACTGAAAGCCACGATCCAAAAACCCCTCGGGGGTGGAGGACCTATTATAATGGTCCACCCTCGAAAGCTGATGGAACCCAAAAGGTTCTAAGAAACCTTAGAGGGTGTTATGTTTGGGAACAATGGCGTTTCTGTCGATACCCTGGTTGATAATTGGAATACGAACCTCATTGGGGTAATAAACAGTATCACTCCTGAGTGTCCTTACCAGCCCGCTCCAAACAAAAGACCCTGGTACACTAAAGATCTTTGCCAGATGAAGCGGGCTGCACAACGACTAGAGCACTACTGGCAGAAACATCAGAACATATCTGACAAGACACTCCATGAGAACATGTTACGTTCCTATGGAGTGGCAATCGATGCACCAAAGAACTCGTTCTGTGCTGCACAGATTGCATCGGCTGAGACTCTTCCAGCAGAGCTGTTCAGGGTGATTAGGGAATTAACTCAACCCCCAGCCATCCTGAACCCTTTATTAGAACCAACGACAGCCTGCTATGACGCTTTCAATGACTTTTTTGCCGATAAAATCTCTCAGATAAGGGCTGATCTTGACGCTGGTCTTCTGACAGAACCTATAGCAGAGGCGTCCAATGACTCTGGAAACAAGATTATTCTGGATCGCTTTGAGTTTGTGAATACCGAGGACGTGGACAAGCTCCTTGGTCGCATGAAAAGGACGACGTCCCCTCGACCCTTGGCCATATTGGTTGATCGTTCAGGGAGGAGATGCTATAAAAACTGCATTACATCTCATAGTAAATAAATCTCTTCGGGAGTGTATATTTCCATCAACCTTAAAACAGGCAATAGTAAAACCCTTACTGAAGAAACCCTCCCTTGATTCCCTGTTGAGGTGTAATTACAGGCTGGTCTCCTTATTACCATTCTTGGGCAAGGTGATCGAGAGGGCAGTCGCCTTTCAGCTCCAAGCTGTCTTGGATGAAACTGATTATCTGGACCCATTTCAAACTGGCTTCAGAGCAGGACACGGAGTTGAGACCACCATGGTCGCCTTAGTCGATGATCTTCATCTGGGCATCGACAGGGGAAGTGTAACCCTGTTGGTGCTCTTGGACATCTCTGCGGCCTTCGATACCATCGACCATGGTATCCTTCTGGAACGCCTGAGGGAATTAGGTGTCGGGGACACTGTGCTCCAGTGGTTCCGATCCTACCTCTCAGGAAGGTTCCAGATGGTGAGGCTGGGGGACAGTTGCTCTCATAAAAGAGAGCTGACATCTGGCGTCCCTCAGGGTGCCATTCTGTCCCCCATGCTATTTAACATTTACATGAAGCCACTGGGACAGATCATCCGGAATCATGAAGCATGGTGTTATCAGTATGCTGATGACACCCAGATCTATCTCTCCATGTCTCTGGCTGATACAGTGACTAAGGACGGCACCTCTCCTCTGGATGCCTGCCTGGGGTCAGTAATGGGCTGGATGAGGGAAAACAAACTCAAGCTGAATCCAGAGAAAACAGAGGTACTCGTGATAGATGCCCCAAATCTAGACAGGGAAATTTGCCATCCAGTCCTGGACGGGGTTACACTCACCCTAAAGGACAAAGTTTGCAGTTTGGAAGTACTCCTGGACTCATCTCTACAGTTATCATCTCAAGTGGATCCGATGGCCAGGAGTGCTTGGTATCAGCTTTGGCTGATATGCCAACTGCGTCCCTGTCTGGACCAAAAGGACCTTGAAACGATAGTACATGCACTGGTAACTTCTCGCTTGGATTTCTGTAATGCGCTCTACATGGAGCTACCTTTGTACCAGGTTCAGAAGCTTCAGCTAGTCCAAAGTGCTGCAGCCAGATTGGTCGCAGGAACTTCAAGAACCGACCAGTATTAAAATCCTTACACTGGCTGCCAATCAGCTTCTGGGCACAATACAAAGTGTTGGTCGTTACCTATAAAGCCCTACATGGCTTGGGCCCAAGTTACTTGAGGGAGCGCCTCTCCCTACATAATCCGCCCCACACCCTCAGGGGAAATATGTTCTTGAATGCCCAAAGGTAAGATTGGCAGCAATGCACCAAAGAGCTTATTCAGCGACAGCTCCAACCCATTGGAACACACTCCCTGAAGAGATTCGACTTAGTTCGACACTGGAAGCCTTTAAGAAGGCATTGAAAACCTATCTCTTCGGGGGAACATACCCTCCCGATTCGCTGTAGAGAAACTAGTCCCTAATAGATTATTTATCTGATGCCCCTGACTGCTTTTATATATTGTTTTTAAAATTTTCGATTGTATTATCTGTAACTGATGACATATTGTACTATGACATGGGTCATATATTGTGTGTGAACCGCTTTGATCTGAAGGAAAAGCGGTATATCAATAAAAGTTTTATTTATTATTATTATTTATTATTTTTATTATATAAAAAGAAAGGAATATCCAAATCTTCATGGAGACCTTCCAAGATTTGGTAATTGGATGAATTAGGACATTGCTTTCATACCAGCTTGCTTCACTTTACCTAGGCTTTCCTAAATAATGTTATGAACAGTCAAGTTAAGCTATCCAAGCCAGACACTTTCGAGATTAAAACAAAGTACTTTGCAGAACACAGCAACACTGTTACTTTATAAGATAATTCTTAGTGCTGAGCAATATATATAATAATATAAAAAGAAGGAAGAACTGAATATCTCTAACTGTAGCTATATGTGTAGGCTTGTTCATTAACATCTTATTAATTCTGAAAGTTTTACAACACTAACGTATGTTGGCATCATTCTCTCCACTCCACCCATACCTATGTAAACTGTGACAGAGAGAGAGTTTTTTTCAGGGAGTCATATAGCTGTTGACCATAATTAGCCTTTGGCCTCTGACATGGGGTAAATGTACAGCATGATGAAGTGATAAATCAAATAAAATTTTAAAGGCACATGTGGTTGATGTATTAGTGCAACTGAGAACACTTCAAAGATTGTTGATGAATTTTCAAATGCTTTACTACAATGCTAAGTATACAACTGAAGTTGTACTATACATGCAGAATGTATATTTTGGAGGGAGGACAATGAGCACAGATTGTAGCCAGCTGATGCCAGTGTAAGAGGAATTTCACATCGGTGACTATTGTGCATGAGGTAGTTCATAAGGTAGTAAGCAGAATAGAATATGAAAGTATATTGTGAATGTGAATGTATATTGACTGTGCCTTCCTTTTGTATTGCAATTGCACAATGAGTTGACAGTGATGTACCTTGTCCATTGATCCACATGCATATAGGAGCTATGTGATGTACCCCTGCCAGGAGATATTTACACTATGTTGAAGTAATGTAAGATTTTGGTCTGAGTGTGTCCAAAAAAAGAAAATGATATAATATTAATATGATACAATGGTAATACAATGCTATTATGATATAAAACTAATGTTTAATAGTAATGTATAATTTCATATCTGTGAAATTTTTCATGAATGAGAAAAGTACATACTATCTAACGATTTTGAAGGGGCCACTAACAGCAACAAAACAACAGAGAGTATTTTTGGTATTTTAGATTATGATGCCAGGTGACTAGCCTTCCATGTCAATGAGAAAATGAATCCTTTCCAGGGTTTAGTCTGAGATAGAGCATCTAAAAATGTCTCCAATTTACCTGGGATAAGCTATTGCCATATCATTCTGAACCCTGAGCACTTGGCTCATCTAGTTTTAGAAACTAAGGAAGGTTGGAACAGGTTTCTAATTAAATGGAGTTACACCAGGAAATACCAGGGATCTTCAGGCAAAGCTATGAAAGAATCCTGCCTGAAGTGCTGAAGAGACATTGCCAGTCCATGTTGATAATACTGGGCCAGATGTACTAATGGAGCAACTCGGTATAAGGCAGCTTGCTATGTTTTATCTGTTCCAACACAGTACTTAAAGCCAGCCAAGTTATTATTGGCACATGGGGCAGAAAATCCAACACACACCTCTTGCTTTCCCAGGCAATAAAAAATAATAATAACAACACATTAAATAGCAAACCATTTGCTGCCTTTTCATGACACACCAAAGCTGTTGCCCAAGGCAGCCATCTCACTCTGCCTAACCCCATACCTTAAAAACAAATAAATTTATTATAGCATAAGCTTTTCTGGACTACAGCCAGATTCATCTTGGCTGTACAACTCAGATTCATATCTCAGCAATGGGGAGATGTGTATCCCTTTTGTGCTGATATTCATCCTCTTGTGGACAGTTTTTCCACCTTTTTACAGAGCTGTGCATAAACACACAGGAACAAAGCAAAACATGACAACTAAAGAAAATGTAAAAGACAAAAGTAACTTGAGTGTGCATATGGATCGTGGGGGACATTTTGTTGAAGTGAAAAAATGTTTCTGAAATGTGACTGTTTCAGCTCTGCATTGCCCATAGTGCTAACTTAAGGATAGGTCACAGAGTACTCTGGCTGGCACAACAGTTAGAACATTTCCCATTTGAGAAAAGGTAAAGTTATTCTAAGCCTTTACCCATTCACTGGAAAGCTTAAGTTTTTGTGTCTGTTTTTTTAAAGGAAGGGATATATTTATGCTTTCAGTGTTGTAGATGAGATGCAACATTCCCAAAAACCTCCATCAAATTCTGACACTACCTTGCTTTCTGTTTTGCTTTTGTTAGTATTATATTGAGCACAGGAGGAGAATTTCTTAAGGCTGCAACTTACTGCATATTGAGTAGTGTGAAAACCCCATAGAATTTAATGGACTTCACTTTTGAGTAGATATATACAATATTCACATATTGGGGAGGGGGGATCGTTTTCTTACTATAACTTACTATAACTCAGCTGACATAGCCATTCTGCCAGAGTTTGGGAGTTGACTCCCAAAAGAGTAATTTTTTTCTAGAGTTTGATAGGTTTGCATTAGAAGATTTTCTAAGTCTCCCTCCGCCTGCATAAAAATTGGTTATATCCCTTTGCTAACAAAAAGTTACCTTGTATTTATGGTTGGGCAGGGTTAAAATAGAGTTGATGGGATCACACCTGCAGGGATTTTTATACAGCTCTATCACATCAGCAACAACATTATATTCACACTCCTCTGTCATTCATTGCAATATGGCCCAGATTTGAATCTGGATTATACTGTTGTTTTTGATTACTGAACCTGTGATAACACTGTGAATTAATTGGTTCCCTGGATTTTGTATTATGTCAGGGAACCACATCTCCCTCGATCTGAAGTTCCCTCTGTATTTCTCATTCAACAACTTTGTTGCCAGTGAAATATTTACACCCATTAACCATAGCGAAGGCAATGGCAGCTGTGAACTTGCTAACCTCTTCCCTTCTGCCAGTGAACCAGTGCAAGGTGCAACAAAGGCATTCAGCTGTGTATTTCCAGTTAATGGCAACATGAGTTACAGAGCAAAGCAACCTTGAACATTTCTTCAGAAAGAGGCTTTTTGGTTAATACAAAAAAAAAAAAAAAACCCCACAAAGAAAGCCTGAGCTTTGCCACAGCAAAGCCAGAACTGAATGATTCCATGCTGATCCATTATGAGTGACCTCTGACCTGGCATGCCCCAAAGTGTCTCACATGGCCCTGAAGCATTTTTGGGGCTGGGAATAGGAAAATTATTTGAACTTGACATCAGGAGCATGCTGTGTTTAAATCTGGCACTACACAGCCTGATATACACAGAATAAAATAGTAAGAGTTCTAAGACATAGAATGGACTTCATCACTTCAGGCTGCAGATGGAAGAAGCACATTCTTGCGATATATATAAATTGTCTGCCCCATGGGGAAAATTCTCTCTCTCTCTCTCTCTCACACACACACACACACACACACACACACAGATGAACAGAAAAAACCTTGTGGATGGATTCACACAGAAGTATAATGTTCCATATACTCTCTAATGCTCCTGTTAACAGATTTTTCCTTTGTAAATCCATCTTAAGTTGCCCTTACTATTCACACTTATATCTTGTGAAGTTTTCTTCCTTTGTTCAATAATTACAATGGTTTGTTCCCATGTTCTCTAACTGATGTGATTCTTTTCATACTGGGAATGACTAGAATCAGTGGAAGATTGGATGGGGCTGCCCTATCTGACCAGACCCTTTTACTCTGTGCTTTTCTTGACGCATGATATACAGGGTGTTTATCATGGGATAATTCTGGCACAAAAATCATAACTTTTTATTGCCTATTTGATTTTATCCAGTTAACCATGTGTTATTTGTTTTGGTTTGCTTTCAAATCATTTCTACTTATGGTGACCCTAAGGCCAAACTATCATGGAGTTTTCTAGAACTGAGTATGTGACATGCCTGCGATCACCCAGTGGATTTCCATAGCTATGGGGGGATACAGACCTGCACTTTGTGTTCACCTGTGGGTGGAGTCACAGTGTAGCATCCACACGCTTGATGCCATGACCTTGCCCCATGGCGCCATGATGACGCCATTCTGGCGCTGCATCTACATGATGCAGCAACAAAAAAGCATCACAACACCTATGATGCCCTTTCCAGGATTGAAAAAGAACCCACTACAGTGGTGCCTCGGGTTACGAAATTAATTCATTCCGCGGCCGCTTTCGTAACCCGAAAAGCCTTCGTAAGCCGAATTGCCATAGGCGCTAATGGGGAAAAGCCGCGTTTCGTGCGAAAAAGCGCCGAAAAGCACCAAAAATTTTCTTCGTAACCCGAAAAAAACATTCGTAACCCGGAACAATTATTTCCAATGGGATTTTTTCGTATCCCGAAAATTTCGTAACCTGGGTATTTCGTATCCCGAGGTACCACTGTATTTGCCGGTTCTTTTTGCACCACGTTTGGGGCATGGCATGCAGTGCCACATCCCCAACCCAGCGCTTCCAGGAGCAGCAAAGAGCCACCCCTTATGGGCTGTCTGTATAGCCCCTGAGTAGGGAATCAAGCCCTGGTCTCCAGAGTCATAGTCCAACATTAAGATCACAACACCATGCTGTCTCACCACCATATGCTATGGTCAGCATTTTAACTAATTTTAACTGGTTTTAAATAAATAATAAAATAAATTGTTTATTTATAAACCGCTTTTCCCAAGATCAAAGCGGTGTACAATCTAAAGGTAAATACAATACAATACAAATGACATATTAAAAACACATCAATACCCATAAAATCCACAAATATTGGCTAAAAATTGTCCTGTTTAAAGAAATAAATAACTTAATACATTATAGTATTTAAATTAGTGATATATAGCTATATATTGCCCTTAACTGATTTTATTGCCTGCTTTCCCGAGGTTCTCAGAAACAAATATATGTATACACACATATTTGGGTTTATACATATATCGTTGGGCAGTCATTGATCAGTCACAACAGCCCTGTTCAGGCAGTACTCACCATGGTTTCTTGAACATGAGAGCAAAAAAAGTTACTAGTCTGTCCTGCTTCATCACTGATTTCCTCACATGAAAAAGGAAAAATTTTCATTTGTGCCAAAGCTCTTGAGATTAACAAGAACCCTGGAAAATCAGGACTTGCTTCTGTGAAAAGCCTACATACAAACAGGAACCTATTTGTGAGACATGTCACTTCCAGATGAAGAGATCGGTGTTGGAATGGGTAAGGCTATACACTTTCCTCCTCCTGTGTTCAGAAAATGTATTCAGTATAACCTAAATCAGGGGTAGGCAACCTGCGGCCCGCGGGCCGGATGCGGCCCGGCAAGGCCTTGGGACCTTTGGGGGGCAATTGTCTATAGAAGCCTCAGAAACATGCATTTATATTAACATTTTTTTAAAAATCAGCAATTTTTTTCACGTGTCCTCCATTTTTTTAAAAAAAGTGTCTTCTATTTGAAAATTTTGTCCTACATTTGTCCTGGTTTATTTATATATTTAATTTTTTTTTTTAAAAAATATTTAATTATTTATTTTTTGGCTTCGGCCCCCCCAGTTGTCTGAGGGACAGCAACCCGGCCCCCGGCTCAAAAAGGTTGCCTACCCCTGACCTAAATTAACCTTTCAGCTTAATCTACATAATAGGGTAATGTAGGTGGATTAACAAAGGGGAGATAATTATGTACACTAACCTGGTAGAAAGCATATGCATTAGTATGTACCTTTATCTAAATACTGTATAAGTATTTATTTAAAGTAGGATAAAAATACAAGGAAATCAAGCAGATATGCATTGGTCATGTAACTCCTGACCCTGGTATATGTGTTTTTATCTTGCCACAAGAACTATATTAGATAGAATAGTGGTTGGTCCAAGGACATTCATTGGTGATGGATAGGTATTTAATCCTGGGTCTCCTTGGTCCTGGCTCAGTATTCTAGTCACTGCATCACATAGGCTCTTTCTGTTTGTCATTTATGGGGAGTTGCATTTATGGGGGAATCTACCTTCTTGCTAGACTGCATGTTCAGGAAGAAATTGATATCCTGAGTTGTGTCATAATTATATACATTGAAAAATTGAATTGTCCTTTAGAAATATACCTGTATTTACATGTTTCTGCACCTCCATGCCAAATCTGACTTTTAGTCACCTACTTTTACCCATGCTATCAAACATGTAACTACAACTCTGAACTAGACAAAAACTCGTGCTGTTTTGACTTGCCTTTTCATAGAAATATGCAGTTGGAGGTTCAGCCGCAGCACAGTATCACATGGATGTAAGAAATGCTTTGTTGGATTAGGCTGACAAGTTTCAGGGATAGCATTCCAAAGGCACCCCTGGAAGCTCAAAAGCTGGGCATAAAGATAATATTTATACAGATGAATTTATGTATGAATACTCTTTGTATATTGCAGAATACATTTACCAGGTATTCTCTATGTTATTGCCATGAGCTTGGAAGTCACTGAACGAAAGTAACTAAGCACTTCTAATTAATTCCTTTCCTTAATAACAAACGTAAAGGGCTATATTACATTACCAGAATATTTGTGCAGTGATAGTATTGTAGCTAATCAGGATAATCTGAGATGTTTTTCTTTCTAATTATTATTTTAAAATTGTAACTGAATAAAGGAAAACATCAGTCCTTTATCACATAAACAGTTAGTTACTTTTGTAGAGAGAAGGATATGTCCTCACTAAGTAGCAGAGGAGGAATATCTCTTGGTTCAAGTATTGTGCTTCTGGTCTGTTGTAGATACTGAGCCAGTGAAAAGGTGAGTAGGAGGAAAGTGTGTTTTGTACCACATCCCACAGGAATATTACAATTACTTATGAAAATGCTAATTAAATAATTGGTAACTAATAACTGTGGGAGCTTTGAGCTACAATTTTAACTAATGGCTTTTCAAAATAAATTTCCAAGCACTGGTGTTGCTTGGGAGGATGGATATGTTTGAGTTCAAAAATTCCCACTAGCAAAAATGTAAGCCCAAGGGCAATGTTGCTTCCAAGTCACCTCCTAAGATTACAACAACCATAAATGCCTGTAGATAGATAAAATTCAGTTAAAAGTGGAAAGATTCTGTAGTGTTTACTATTAAATGAAGGCCTTATGAGAAATGGTACACTTCGAGCTTCAATTCCCTGTAATACCTAGGGTCCAACAGTAATGAATTCAGTTCTTGGTACCATATTTCATATTTCCTTAAATCCACAATGAATAGATGTATTGTGATGCAGACATCTATTCAGCTTCTTTTTGTGAGTGTATTTATTTGAACCAATGGAACAAAGTAAGTGAGGTGGCTAATTTATTATGAACTGTAATATGGTAAAGAGATTACCATGGAATGATAGACAACCTTATTTAGAATTCCTCTGTAACTCTGAACAATGTTCATTTATTGATCTTAGACATTTCCAAAGTGCTTCTGGCACAAGCCTGACACACTCCAAATAGATATTTAATCCAAATTTATTGCCAAAGACACATTCCTGTGCTATTCAAGGATGGCAAACTGTCCACTCATTTACTATACTGTCACAAAGCAAACCTTGCTTGGCCCCTGAATGACTTCAGATGGATGTTCAGTGAAAAAAGTGGTCTAAATCCAATGTTAGTCCTATCTAGAGTAGACCCACTGAAATGAAAGGGGTTCAGTCATAACCAAAGTAAGTCTAATAGATTTCAGTGTGTCTGTTATAGTAAAGAAGAATATTGCATTTAGCCCATTATTTATTTCTTTGCTAAAATTTGTGAACTGTTCAACTATTTACAGATGAAGAACATCACCGTTTTGGGCAAGCATGGTAGAATAAGATAATTTTCAGGAAGTGTCAGCCTAATTTGCACAGGTAAGAGAGTTCCAGAGATTTTTAAAGACAAGCTTGTGTTTTATTTTGCCCCCAAGGGGAAAAAAAGACCTTAAAATCCTCATTTCTTATATTGTGTTAAAACTACCAAAGTTGCCAGAACTGGACATACTAACGTAAGATAAATTGTATCTGAATCTAGGCTATACCTCAACTTTCTTATCCTCCTGCCATTTAAGTCAGACAATTTAGGTAGATATACCACAAAGAATTTTAATCCAGTTATTAATTTAATAGTACTGTAATCTAATAAGAATGATAGAACACAGCTAATCAAATAAGTCAGGGCCTACTGGAGAAATTATGTTTGTTCATTTTTTTTCTGTCTCACTCAAATATATATATATATATATATATATATATATATACTCCATAGCCATTTTTTTTCTCTCTCTTTACATTACTCATCTTTGGGGCAAATTAATTTAGCAATCACTGTAGAGTTGACTGGAGAGTGCTTTATGTACTGTGATATTGCAGTACTGAAGAGTTTTGTAAAAAAATATGGAGAAAGAAATTCACAAAAATATTAAAATTGGAAAGCTAAAAAAATATGCAAAAGATTTAGGATGCAATCTCAGACACATTTGTTGTTATTGTTAATTAGGCTTGAGTGGATCCTGAATCAAGGTGACCCTGTGACATCTCCAACACGCCCTGTCATCCACTGCTCTGCTCAGATCATGCAAATTTAGATCCCTGACCTCTCGAATTGAGTCTATCAATCTAGCATGTGGTCTTCTTCTCTGCCTTTCCTAATATTATTATATTTTCCAATAAGTCATGCTTTCTCATGATGTGGCCCAAATACGACAGCCTCAGTTTGATCATCTTGACCTCCAGGGAGTTTTCAGGCCTGATCTGCTCAAGAACTCAATTGTTTGTCTTTCTGGCTATCCCCAGTATCCTCAGCTCTCTTCTTCAGTACCACATGTCAAATGAACTGATTATCTTCTTATCCACTTTCTTTAATGTCCAGCAATCACTTGGAGACACACTCATGCATACAAGCCATTTCATATATTTGTTTAAAATATACCCCACTTTTCAAAGATATCTAAGATAATTTAATATGATTCAAAATCAATTTTACATAAACACAGAGGTATCTCTTTTTCTTTTTATGTCTTTTAAAATGTAATTGGGCTTTTAAAATATGAAGTGTAATCAAAGTGCATTTCTTTCAGTTTGGATTTCATCACTAGTCTGGCGGCATCATATTGCATGATTAAGAGTCACTCTCTTAATTTACCTATTATACAGTCATTAAGTTGATTGCTACATATTGACTGCTCTACTTAGCTCTCGGATAATACTATGGAAAGAAAACATCTAGCCCAGAAACATATAACTTCTGATGACACCATTGTGTCTGATAGTTTTTACTGTCATTTTATACTTGAAAAAGTTTTCACTTTCAAAGGAAATTCTCCCTTTCATATCTGGAGATATAAAGTCTAGTTGTTACTCAACATGGCCATAGGTGAAGTGAGGAAAAGCTGAACAGCTGGACACTCTGGAGATCATTTACTTTGTGTACTTAACCCTAAAGAGGTGCAATGGCAACTGGTGACTTTGAAGCAGTACATACCAGCACTTTGTGCCAGCCTGACTGAGTGCTAGGGCTGAACTAGGGTGGAGTGTGCACATGCTCCAAGCCCTAGTTCTGCCACCTGTGCGCCATCTTGGCACGCACTCATATACACAAGGTGCTCCATGATGACATCCCTCGGGTGCAGTGTCCAAATGGCACTATGCACAAGGGACATCATCATGGTAATGGTGCCCCTTCAGAAATGCGAAAAGAACCCACCGGAAAATGGGTTCTTTTTTGTCCTTCCAGAATCTGTGGCATCTGGTTGCAGCAGCCTCCTTCCAGGGCAAAAACAGGTGGCATGGAGCTGCCCGTCTGCACAACCCCTTTAATATCAGAAAGGATAGCAGAGTCTGACCTAGGTTAGAACTGTTAGTCTGAACTTTAGAGGAGCTATCCAAGGTAATGAGCATTCATTGGGGACAGGGTCTAGTCATTCTGAATACCCCATTAACTTATTTTGGGCTGCATCCACACTTCAGAAATAATCCAATTTGACACTATTTTAACTGCTAAAGCTATAGAAATTCTGGCTACTGTGGCACAAGAGCTGTCTGACGTCCTAAATATCTCACAAAACTACAATTCTCAAATTCCATGGCCATGCCAGTTAGTGGTGTCAAACTGGATCATTTCTGCAGTGCAGATGTTGCCTGGGTGACACTTTTGATAATTTTTAAATATTTGATTAAACTTCAGAAAAGATTCACTACTCCACTGAAAAGGAAGCTACCAGCTATCGCTGTGGTGTAGTGGTTAGAGCAGGGTCAGAAAAATGAAGCCCATGGGCTTTATGTAACCCTTAGGGGGATTTTTATAGGGCACTAGTCCCTCACTGGATGCTCAAAGCCCTGAATGCCCACACTTCCTAAATTTGGAGAAGCAAGAATTGCACCCACAGTCACAAATTGTCACTCCTGGAGTCCTTCAGAAATGGTGCAGAGCAAGGAACCAGCCCTCCATGAAACTTAACCACAAGTGGTGGAAAACAAAAACTGGAAGTCACTTCTAAGGTCCTTTCACACTACACAATCATTGCATTATGATCCCACTTTTATTGTCATGGCTCCATGTTGAATCTTGGGATTTGCAGTTTTATGAGGGACTAGAAAGCTCTGGCTGAGAATTCTAAATGCCCCTCCACTTGAACTCAGATCCCAAGATTGCATAAGATAAAATTATGGCAATTAAAGTGAAATCAAAGTGCTCTAATTGTGCAGTGTGGAAGGATCCTGGCTTAATTTTCTTTTTCTGTACATTGACTGATTTTCAGGTAGAAATCAGCAGTCAGATGCGGGGGGGGGGGGGGGGGGCAAAATTGTCAGCTGTACCCTCCACAGCTGTCCATCCCTGGGACCACAGGCCCTTCATAAATATTTTGTATAACCTGTCTCAAAATGGGATGGGCATCTTATTCTATGAGGATAAGCGTAAGGAGGAAGACTGTCTGTGCCACCTTGACCCATTGGAAAATGACAGGATATATATGTGACAAAGAAATACATAAATGAAATTTAACTTCAAGAAAAAGAATGAATGATGGTGTTCTTGCTTCAGTGAAAATACAACTATAAAGATATAATTGTGCTTGGTCACCCTAAGGCAGCCTTCTCTAACCTGGTGTCCTCCTGATGTATTGATCCCACACTGTAGATAACAGGAATTATAGCCCAAGACATATGGAACATGCCAAATTGCGAAAGTGCACTGAGTGAATGCTCAGATAACTTTGCAAAGATAGAATTCAGTACTGGAACATAGAAAACAACGATTATAAAACATGGTAGTAGTATGAAGCATATACAACAAAATGTGCAGAAACCCTTTGTTCTGAAAGCATAGCCAAGATTTGGAGAAGAACTGCAAGATCATATTATTATTATTATTATTATTATTATTATTATTATTATTATTAATATTTTCCCGCCTCTCCCAGGTAGATCGAGGCAGGATCACAACCCAGTATAAAAAACAATACAATTATGATAAAACAACAATACAATGATAGAATATGAAGTCCTGTTATGTTTGAGTCCAGTGCCCATTTAAGCATTTAGCAGATTTTAAATACAATTTCTGCAGGTCCTGATATGAATGCATTTGCAAGGAGAAAAAAAAACTGGTTCTGTATTTCAGAGGAGGCTAGCATTTAACCACTTTTTGCCATGTTTGTCTGTATGCCACTGGAGTTAATGGTTTGCTTCTTTGGGTATTCTGAAACTACTGTCCTTCAGGCATTTAAGTGTGAATTTAAGGTAGTCAAATTGTTCCTATGATACCACATCAGGCTGTTGTTGTTGTTGTTGTTTGTTTGTTTTTATCTTTAAATTGTTAACAATTTATGGTGACATGAGACAAACATAGCCTAAATACTCGAAAGGCACCAGAAGATTGGAAGGTGTGTCGTGTTAATATTGGATAGGGCACTGCCAACAAGGATGAGGTGATATGGGTTAAATTTCAGAGGAAGGCACTGGCAAAACCACCTCTGAGTATCCCTTACCTACCACAATCCTATGAAATTCATGGGGTTGCAATAAGTCAACAAGCAACTTGTAGGCATATACATACACAAGGCAAGCCTATTATGGTGCAAGATTTGTTCAGAGAGTTTTAGCCTTCAGGTGGATAAATGGTGACAAACAGATAAATGGCAGATGGCAGATAAATGACAGACATTCATTCATATGTAAATAAGCTATAGCTTCTGAGAAGCTATAGGAAGAAAATCAATTAATCTGAGATGTGGTGCTGGAGAAGAGTGCTGGAGAAGAATGCATAGCCAAAATGACAAACAAATGGGTCCTAGAGCACATCAAGCCAGAAATCTCTTTGGAAGCCAAGATGACAAAATCTGGGCTGGTGTACTCTGGCCACATCATGTGAAGACATGAATCATTGGGGAAAAAAAATAATGATAGAAAAATTGGAGGGAAGTGGAAAGAGAGGAAAGCTGCATGCTAGATGGATGGACTCTATTAAAGAGATCACAAGTGTGAATGTGCAAGGGTTGCGCAGAACAGCAGAGGACAGGGGGCTTGGAGATGTCTCATCAGCAGAGTTGTCATGGGTTGAGATCAAGGCAAAGGCAGTTAACAACAACAACAAACATTTTATAAGCAATGATTCTCACTCTCTTTCACCATGCCATGTCCTACCTAAATTCTGAACACACACACACACACACACACACACATATCCAGGATGCAGTGGCTTAGTGGTTAAGATGTCAGTTTTGATGATCAGAAGGTTGGCAGTTTGAGGCCCGAGTGCTGCATGATGGGGTGAGCTCCTGTCACTAGTCCCAGCTTCTGCCAACCTAGCAGTTTGAAGGCATGCAAATGCAAGTAGTAGGTGCCACTTAAGTGGGAAGGTAACAGTTTTTGGTGCAGTCTTGCTGGCCACATGACCACCAAAGCAATGCTGGCTCTTAGGCTTAGAAACAGAGATGAGCACTGCCCCCTACAGTTGGTTATGACTATACACTCATGCCAAGGAACCACCTTTACCTTTATAAACCATTTTTATCATCTCAGTAGCTATTTCTATGCACTATGCCAGAATTCTGTCCTAAGTCTGAATCATTGCTTTCTGTGGTTCTCGCTGACAATTTATGTAATTTAAGAATGAAACATGATTCAAATGGAACTGAATCTACTTGGGTAAGGTCAATCCTACCAGTAGAGGGTGCCAACATACTACGCTGCTTAATGTTGTGAACATACTTTCCTAATTCCCCCATTGTGAGGTTGACTGAGACAGTGCAGAAGAATCATTAGACATCTCAATAATACTGTAACAGGTCTTAAACCAGAACATAACACAAGTTTCATGAAGGCAAAAAATAAGGAAGGCTCCTTTAGCTTTAAAGAGCTGTTCCAGCCATCAGATGATCTCTGTAGGCCTCCAGCACTACCAATTTCAATGGTCTGAACTGTTTGTTATCATTAAAACATTGTTTTAAGTAATAATATATTCAACCATTCTCTCTCACCTCCCCAATTTAGCATGAATTATTTTTCTCAATCACTTTGGGAAAAGAAGAAATACCCATAGGGAGGAGTAGGTGTGTTGCAGCAGAATCTGCCTCCTCTATGCTCTATGAACTATGCATGCTCATTTTAATACTTTAAAAGAGCCCATTTGTACACATATGTATACATGTAGGAATCCCTCTCCATTCCACTTATCGTACCCAATCACTAACTAACTAACTAACACACACTGTGTGTGTGCAAGTGTGGCATAGATATTAAATTGTAGGGTAGGGACTTGAAAGAGCAAAATCCAAATTTCCACTGCCATATAGGAATGTGATGTAATGGCTCTGTATCCATTTCCTAAAGAGCCAGCGTGGTGTAGTGGTTTGGGCACTGGACTAGCAATAGCAAGTACATTTCTATACCACTTATCAGTTCACTTAAGTACTCCCTAAGCAGTTTACAGTGTATAAGCTAATTGCCCCAACAAGCTGAGTACTCATTTTAGTGACCTACAGAAGGATGCCAGGCTACGTCGACCATGGAGCCCTGGGATTGAACTCACAACCTTGTGGCTGTGAATGGCTGCAGTACAGGAATTTAATCACTGTGCTACCAGGGCTCCCTACAACTGTGGAGGCCAAGGTTCAAATCCTCACTCAGTCATGAGTACTGCACTTAGGGCAGAAAAATAAAATGCGCAGATATAGGATGGGGGACACCTGGCTGAATGAGACTACATGTGAAAGGGATCTAGGAGTCCAAGCAGACCACAAGTTGAACATGAGTCAACAGTGCGATGTGGCAGCTAAAAAGGCCAATGCAATTTTAGGCTGCATCAATAAAAGTATAGTGTCTAGATCAAGAGAAGTAATAGCACCACTGTATTCTGCTTTGGTCAGGCCCCACCTGGAATATTGTGTCCAGTTCTGGGCACCACAATTTAAAAAGGACATTGAAAAAATGGAGCATGTCCAAAGGAGGGCAACTAAAATGGTGAAGGGTCTGGAAACATGCCCTATGAGGAATGACTTAGGGAGCTGGATATGTTTAGCCTGGAGAAAAGAAGAGGTGATATGATAGCCCTGTTTAAATATTTGAAAGGATGTCATATTGAGGAGGGAGCAAGCTTGTTTTCTGCTGCTTCAGAGAACAGGGCCCGGAACAATAGAAGCTACAGGAAAAGAGATTCCACCTCAACATTAGGAGGAACGTCCTGACAGTAAAGGCTGTTCGACAGTGGAACACACTCCCTTGGAGTGGAACACACTCCCTCGCAGGGGGTTGGACTGGATGGCCCTTGGCGTCTCTTCCAACTCTATGATTCTATGGAAGCCCATTGGGTGACCATGGGCAAGTCACACTATCTCAGCCTTAGAGGAAGCCAAATGTAATCCTCTCCCCTGAACAAACCTTGCAAACCAAGCCTATGATAGATTTGCCTTAGGGTCACCATAAGTCAGAAATGATCTGAAAGCACAGAACAACAACAAATATGAACAAAGAAACTTATATGTTCATCTAGCCCAGTATTATTAACTCTCACTGGCTATGGCTCTCCAAGGTTTCAGGCAAGACTTTCCTAGACCTGCCTATAGATTCCTAACATTCCCTTACTGCACTCCATTCAAGTACTAACCAGGTACAAATCTAACCATGCTTAAGTTGTGAAAGTAAAGAAAATCAGGTGTGTGGTGGTATGGTGGCCAAGAAATGTAGTATTGTGTGATGCAATCTATTTAGTCTGACCTATCTCACAAAGTTGTTGAAAGGATAAACTGGAGAAGAATAAAACCAAGTATGCTACCTTGAACTCATTGTGTGGGGGGGAGGGAATGGAGTATCAATGAAAGAAGCAAATAAACAAATCCATAGGTATTCTTAAATCTTCAAAAGAGCACATGTAGATCAGCAACTAGTTTACTACTGAAATCCACTGCCCTATCCACTGTGCATTAATTCTACATAGAAATGTCATCTGCAAGCCACTGCTATCCCTCTGGAATAAAAGCAGCTGTCATAAATTGAAACTGATTTTGCAGTTCAGTACTCAGGCAACTTCAAAGCTATACTGAAGCTGATTTTCTCAATATATTGTCACTTTGCTATGTCACAACTGCAACCTTTGACAAAACAAGACAGGTACACATATTTCATGCTAAGTGAAGAAAAGAGCTATAGTATGGTCACAGTCATATCACTTCCACTCGCACTAATGATTATTCCTGTACAATGTTATAAACACTTCAAAAAATTATACATTGTTAATGCTGAGGCTGCTACCACACTGTAGATTTGTAGCTTTAACTCCATCCTATGGAAGCCTGAGATTTGTAATTTGCTGTGGCACCTGAGCCTTCTGACAAAGAAGCCTAAATATCTCAAAAAATTATAAATTTCATAATTCCATAGCATTGAACCATGGCAGTTATAGTGGTGTCAAACTGCATTATTTCTGCAGTGTAGATGTAGCCTGAGAAAGTCTTTTATGTGACCATAAATAAAAATACAGTACCTGAAATATTTACTCTGAATACAAACATTTTCAGAATTTCAGAAGTTAGTCCATGTTGGCAATGTTGTTAGATTTCATTCTGAAGTAACACTCACAAGCTCTTGTTGTGCCATTGAAAATCACCATAGGCATAAGTGATGGGAAATCTTGAGATTAATACATATCAGCAGTCTTTACAGATAGGTAAATGGTGATCAAATATTCATCCTCCATCTCTCTTCATTGACTATGATAGCTAGGATTACTAGCAGTCACTATGTTGGGGGGTCACAAGTTGCATTCTCTGATCTAGAATAGGGTTTGATACATTAATGTCCTTTCCTTGACTTTAGTCAAGGAATGAATCCAAAAGAAGCTTTCATTACCTCCAGAATCATCTTAAATAACACTACTTTTTCACATAGAAGCATAGAACCATAGAGTTGGAAGGGAAAACAAGAACACTCTAGTCCAACAAATTGGACTAAACATGCTTGAGAGATAGCTATCCAACTGCAGCTTATTTCCCTCCAAAGAAGGAGAGTCCACAACTCTTAGAGTCATGGAGTTCTTGATGTTTAGGTGGAATCTTTTTCCCGATCAAAGCAGAGCAGAGTCCTAGTATTACTTTCCTTGATCTGAACACTGTTTTTCTGTTGATGCAGCCTAGAATTACATACACTGGCTTTTTTACTGCTTCATTACACTCTTGACTCATGTTTATCTTGTGGTTTACTAAGATCTCTAGATCCTTTTCATATTGTCAAGCCAGGCATCACCCTCCTATATTTGTTCATTTCATTTTTTTTCTGTCTGAATGTATTATTATTATTAAACTTTATTTCTAAAGTGCTGTAATTATACACAGCGCTGTACAAAGTCGGTAAAATTAAAGAGAATATAAAAGCCTGCCCAAGGAAATTTAGAAATAAAGTTTAATAATAATAATAATAACTGCCATTGAGTTGACCTCAACTCATGGTGACCCTGTAAATGACACCTCTCCACAGCTCTGCTCAGGTCCTTCAGGCTCAAGTCCATGACCTCTCTGACTGAGTCCAACCATATGGCTTATAGTCTCCCTCTCTACTGCCCTCTGCCTTTCCTAGCATTGTTGCCTTTTCTAATGATTCTTAGGGACTGTGCAGACTGCCCCTTTTACAGCAAGATCAGAGCTGCAGCAACTACACCCTACGACCCCAATCTGACCTTTGCAGGGCACAAAAAGGAGCTGCAAAAAGAGCCATGGCTTGGACTGCTTCGGTGCTGCATTGTACGGACATGTGCCAGAGGAGTGCTGTGACACCATGCGCCATGTGAAGTGGCACACAGCATCATGCTGTCCTGGGGCAGGGTGTGTAGCCCCCATGCCAGCCTTTACGGCCAATGTAGACAGCCCCATAACGTCTCATGATGTGTCCTCAATTTAGTCATTGTAGCTTCCAAGGGGAGTTCAGGCTTGATCTAGTCTAGAATTCATTTGTTTGTCTTCTTGGCTGTCCACGTTATCCTCAGCACTCTTCTCCATCACCACATCTCAAAAGAGTTTACTTTTGTCTGTTGGCTTTCTTTACTACCAGCTTTCACATCCATACAGGGTGATGGGGAATACAATGGCTTGGATGATCCTTCCTTTAGTGTTCAGAGTTATGTGTTTACACTTTAGGATCATGCCCACTTCTTTCATAGCTGTCCTTTCCATGCCTAGTCTTCCATTTTCTTAACTGCAGTTTCCATTCTGCTCTATGTTTAAACCAATGTATGGGAACTCACGATTTCAATTTTCTTGTTATCTAGGATGAATTTTTTGTAGATCTTTCATGCTCATTATTTTTGCTTTCTTAAAGTTCAGCATCAAGTCTACCTTGGCACTTTTCTTCTTTACCCTCTGCATTAATTGCTCCTGGTTTTTGTTGATTTCTGCTAGTAGTATTGTATTGTCTGCATATCTTAGGTTGTTAATGTTTCTTCCTCTTCACTCCTCTTGTCTAGGCCTGCTCAGCATACATTTTCTGCATACAGGTTGAATAGACAGGGATAGTATGCAGCCCTGTCTGATCTCTTGCCCAGCTGGGAACCATTCAGTTTCTCTGTGTTAGCCACTCCTCCTAATTTAATCATCTGCAAATTTGATAAGCATGTATGCTGTGTGAGGCAGCAACTGATGGGATAACATTAATTATTATATTTATATTACTAGTTCCTCTAAATCAAGTTCAAGGGAGCATATGTGGTTCTCTACACTTTACCCTCACAACAGCCTCTGAACTGGCCCCTAGTGAATTTCATGCTTCAGTGGGAACTTGAATATGGTTTTCACAAGTTCCAGGTGG
>NC_056524.1:230669772-230699293 GCF_019175285.1 Sceloporus undulatus | reverse complement strand
ATAGTTTAACTCTGAGAGATAACTGTGGCTTACAATCCGTTGGGGGGTGGGGTCCAGGTTGGCTCTTGGCGCATCCACACACACACATCCAAAACTCTGGCACACCAAAAATATTCATCTGGAAAAGAATTTGCTAAATAAAGCTATTTTGGCAGCCTCACAAAAATAGCAAATTGAAGCAAAACCAAAAAGCCTCCAAAATAAGAAGAGGGATGCCACATCTCTTCCTATCATGACATCCACAGCAGTGTTATGCAACCCTCTAAAGCTCCTGAAGAAATGACATTATTCAGCCCTATAATCATTGCAGGGTTCTAATCCCTTTAATGCCCACCTCTGCTCTAATCACTATCCACATTGGCTCTCCATTTGCAATTGCATATACCCCAAAGAACACTGTATCATTTCACTTTGCATTTGCTACATAAATGGCCTGCAAGAGTTTTACATTAGTGAGTTGGATTTTATGTCACTCACCACCGCCAAACAATCAACATCCATAAACAAAGAAATAACCTTCCCCCCGCCCCCTTTTAGTTAGTCAGCATCTTACACACTGCTTCTGTGTTGCTCCTGCCCTCCTTATTTCTGCTTTTGTTTTTTCTCTTCTTTCCATCTTTTAATAGTACAAAGGCAACCATACAGCCTTAGAAATGGTTATTTAAAGAACAGGACTCTGTAACTCGATCCATCAAAACTTTACAAATTAGCACAATGGAATATGAAAGAGAACAGCCCAGATTTTTCATAATGCAGCTTTGTGCACTGCACACACACACACGCACACACACAAATGTTCTTTAAATGGAATAAAAATGAGTCACGTTTCCTTGATGGCTCACTTTCTTATTAGGTCACATTTGGCTTAATCATTTCAGAGCTCCTTCTAATTATTCCTATAATATCTTTCCCTGTGTGAGAATGGCCCATTTCACAACTCATTTCTCAAAATCAGCTTCTTTTCCTTTAAGGGCATACACCTAACTGCTAATGTAACGGAGAGGGGAGAATGAGCAAAGGAGGGGGAAGAGGGAAAAGGAGAGAGAGAGCAGGACCATCTCTGCTGTATGCCTGAGATGGTAATTATGCTCTGCTAAGCACATCACTACAGTCCAGCTGGCACAATTAAAGAAATATCTGATCAGTTCCAGTTATTGATTCTGCTAACATGTTTGTTCACAGTTGCTTCTAGTCTAATTAGTTCTCCTCCTTGCTTTTTCAGCATGCTTTTTAGCCAGATCTCTTACAGGCATCAATACATAGTAGCCATATTTTCCTATAAAAGAATGTACTGTATATAATTCTTCTTTTATTCTTAGGTTGGGGTGGATGAGGAAAATGTATTGAAAGTGGTGACTCTGTGAAAGAAACTTCTCAATTTGTAAATGTTGTATTTGGGTCCCTAATTCTGATGATGAATGAGGTACATGGTGGTAGCAGCATCAGCATTAAGGGTGGAAAGTATTTTCAAAAATATTTGGAAAATAGTCAAAAACCATGTTTTTCAGTGTTCCAAAATAATCCTGCATTGATGAGAAACTTCACCACTCAGGACTTGTGCATAAAATTTGCACATGGTTGCTTTGCAAAGAAAACAGCATTTTATGTGTATAAAATACAATTTCTGTGCAGTAAATAATAATAATAATAATAATAATAATAATGATATAATAAATGTTTATTTATTAACCGCTTTTCCAATGATCAAAGCGATGTACATGTCGTTAGCCGAGTAATAAAAAAGATTGAAAATCTACATCATAAGATACATATTAAAATAGAATTAAATTCCGACGACATTAAAAACATACGATAAAAACTGTTAAAAGCATAATAATCCATAAAAACAAAGCTACAAAGACAATAGGGGAGGTAAAATCTTAGATGGAATTAGGAGGGTAGGCTTGTTGGAAGAGGTAAACAATATTTCTCCATAAAAATATTATTTTTGTTTTTTCTGTGTGAAAAAAACATGTGAAAATTTTGTGCAGGGAAAGTCCTGAACTGCAAATGGGATCTAAAAATTGCATGGTTTGTAAAGACTTTCTTGCAGTGGAAAGAAAAAATGTTAAAATTACTTGCTGCTTTCTTTGAGAAGAAACCTAGTGAAGAATTATATCCATAGTCATCATGTACACATCAGGAAACCATCAGAACAAAGAAGGAGAGTGGGAAATATTTAGCCTTCCTGCTAAACCGGTCGGCTGCCTTAATTCCACCATCAGTTCCTACAGAAAGAATGAGGAGGCGATGGCATGACAGAGTGGACTGAAACAGTGATCAAGCTTTTGCTCTCTTTGTGATGTCAGCAGCTGATGGTTGTGATTGCCCAACATGGCTTCAACTGGCCTTGTGGCAGGACATAGGCAGGACATGCATAGGAACAATCTACCAAAGAAGGGGTGAAATCTAGTCCTTCTGCTGGTTAGAGCAATGGTGGGTTGCTAGGGCAAGCCATATATTTCTGTTCTAACACTTGCATCAGCTCTTCTCAGCATAACCAATAATGAGTGGTTCAGGGAAATGCAATCCAAAAACATTGGTAGAATAAAGTGGCCTAGCAATGCAAGATGTCTACCACCTTTATGGCACCAGTATTCTGTGGTCTGAGTGAATACAAGGCCATCCTTCCCTTGTCTGCAGGAACTGTCCATATGTCTGTCTTTCATGCTTTGCCTACTAAAGGGGAAGTTTGCCCAGTTGGCTTCAAGAATGTATGCATTATAAACTGCACATAGCAGTTTGCTTAATGACAGTTCCAGTCCAGTTGTCAGCACTGAATCCAAGCAATCTGGCGCTGGAGTAAACATACAACTTGTCATTTATAGCAGTTTTGGAAAATCCATCTAGCAACAGCATAAAACAACTTAGATCAAATCATAAGATAATAGTGGATATATATCAGCCTATCATGAAGCACTCAGTAAGCAGCTTCAAAATTTTACTTTGATTCAGAATTCTTTTCCTTTAGCTTGGCTTTACCTTATAGCCAACTGTAACCAATTTGTTAACATCTTTAAAGTAAAATTTTGGGGAGAAGTCCCTTGGATTATCTTGCATGCCACTGGAAATATAGTATGAAAGAGCACATCTGGTCCAATTTCAAAGGCTCACAGGTTTTGTAGCATGATTATGAGGACAAGACATTTGGAATAATTTGACTCACCATCTGTGCTTGGAAACTATGGCCCTCCTCATATTTTCAGACTGAAATTCCCACAGGACTGATCAGAGTTATAGGACAAAAACACGTGGAAAGCTATAGCACCTCATCCCTGCTTTAGATCCATGTCTCTAGCAATGAATTAAAGCTACCTGGGTTAGCTAGGTAGGTCTGAGGGTGATAAATATTTCTAAGGATGATGGCCTTGAAAGAATTGCTGGTGTACCAGTTTCACAACAGTCCCTACCCCAATTTTACAGTTTTGTACAATTATTACTTGATTGCCAGGAAGATAATGTAGTGCATAGTGGCTAAACAAGTTCAGATACTCTTGGATGAGATGGATTACCCAGACCCATCTTAAAATCATAGAATCACAGAGTTAGAAGAGACCACAAGAGCCATCCAGTCCAACCCCTGGCCATGCAGGAACTAACAATCTTAATCTCCTTCCAAGCCTGGATTCAGTATCAAAACTGCCTTAGACACTTTATATCAATGAAAGTGGTGGTCCCTGAACTAGTGGTTTTTGGACTAGTCTCAATTTGCGCTATTTGCTGCCAGTCCTAGGGGAGTTTTCTGGAAATACAGGACCAGAAAAGGTGGGGCAGGAAAAAGTGGCTTGTTCCTGTTTTTTCCAAAAGTGAGTTGAAACCCGGCTGCCTGCACAGCCCACTACCAAGGCAGGATGAATAAGTATGGGCCACTGCATGGTGTGATATCAAACTGCTCCGCTGGGTAATTTTTCTTTGTTGCCTCCCCACCATACATGCACACCATCACACAAACACACCACCTGTGACTTCTAAGTACCTCCCATATCCATTGAGATGCCATCCCATTGCATGCCCTCTCCTTTGTTCAGCCACACGGTCACACATGTGCTCTTCCTGTATAGGATATTGGTGCATTGGTGTGAGAGTGATACATTGGCAAAGAACAATCATGGAGCCCCCCCCCCCTCCATACATACCCCCTTCACCCTCTTCACCCCACGCCTCCCTCTTGGACTGTCTGGTTTGTGTTTATTGTAATTACATCCATTGGAGATGTCACACCTTTATTTCATTGCTTTGTCACAGCCCTGCACTCATGTCTGAGCATTTATATGCAGCAGTGAAGATGCACATTTTCCACCTTGAGTCAGAGTATCCCAGCTTCATTTTGCTCTGGTTTTCAGTCACAGACCATGGCGTTGGTCCAGTTTCCCACTGCTTTCGATTCATGCATTGTCTAAACACCCTAACTTCAGAGCAGCTGGAAACCACCTTATTTTGCCTAGCTGTTTTACCGAACAGAAATTGCTGTGTTCAATAACTACAAATATGGTGCCAGCACCTGGCATATAGGGGGAAATAGTTGCTGGTCATCCAGAGAAGGTAGCCTGAGAAGTACTGCCTTAGAATAACTTTGGTTACCACAGTAATTGCTGCACTTTTAATTCTCCTGAATCTCTTAACAGCTTTTGATACAATCAAGTATGTGTTTGGCTGGAGTAGTTGTGTGAGATGAACATTTGAGCTAATCCTTCTGGATAGATGTTTCTGAAGAGTTGCATGGTGTGTGGGGGGGCATCTGTCAAGTCCCATGGTGCTTAAGTTACAATGTAAAGCAGTCTTTCTTATTGCTCATACTTATGCTCATATTGGAGTGAACAACTGGCAGGATCTCAGATGGGTGCCCTTTCCCCCAGCTAATATTTATAAATAATAATAATAATAATAATAATAATAATAATAATAATAATAATAATAATAAAGATTTATTTCTAGCCTGCCCAGTCACGAAGAATCCGGCCGGGTTACAACAATAAAATACATCAGATTACAATAGAGTTAAAAAATCAAACCCTAGACCTAGCTTTTGTTTGGCTCCCTATGCCCTTGAATGTTCTGAAGAAGAACACTGGCCTTGATAGCCTCAAAAAAAGGAGGTTCAGACAGCCCAAGGACCACACTTTGCCCATCCTGTTCTAATATGAAAACTGCTGTTGGGGAGATCATCTATTGGGGCCCTACTGATCATCTGTTATTATGTGAATGATAGCCAGGTCTGAACCAGTAAAACACTCCAGGCAGCATCTGGAATTTTAGCATCCCATTATTCGTGTTTGTGTTTTCTCTTTTTATTTTTATTGTTAAAGCATTCTATAGTTTTAGTTATGAAAAGCAGAACATCAATATAAATAAATAACTAAATAAAGGACTTGTGTGCCTCCAGATATTTGGGAACACCAAACATCTACCTGAGGGCAATATTAACTTTTTACAAGAGTTGCACATCTGCAATCTGACTTCAGAAGTACATATGTTTCATTAGACAAAAACACTAATATCATTCTCACTCTGAATGAATTGAGTTTTAATTTGTTATTTTTAAAGCTATAAATATAAGTTCAGAGCTCATACTCACAGAGGCTAGACTTTATCACTTTGCTATAAGTTGTACTGAAATTAAAATGGATACCTCCATAGTTAGCTGTACTTTTTTAATTAAATAGATTTTCATAGATATATTTTCTTGTTTTATGGAGTTAATTATTGGTTCATGTACACCCTTCCCATTTTGCTCCAATCATAGAAACTGGCATCATATAGTAGAGAGCTTGTGCAACTTTCCTCTTTGAAGAAGTGTCAATAGCCCAATGTGGAAGTGATTGTGTGTCTGGCTGGGTGGCACTTCCTGAATAACTGTGATGTGGATGAGTATTAGCTCTGGTCTGTCCCCATCTTCAAAGGGAAGTGGAGGGAGAAGGCTAAATTGCACCTTGCAAATTGATGGAAGATATATGAGTTCTTTGAGTATAGGGAAATGGCACTAAGGTCTTTCACATGCAGAAGTGTTGCTAAGTAGTGAAGCAGGGCAAAAGGAGGAGATAAGACAAGGGAGATGAGTTTCAAAACAATTGGAACTGATATAATGATGTAAAATTTATCTAAAATATATTGAATAGTATTCACAAATAAAATTGCAAACCTACTTCATAACATTGTTGTGTGCCTTCTTTCTGGCTTACGGCAATCCTAAAGTGAACCAAACAGTTTTTTCTTGGCATGATTTGTTTGGAGGGAGGAGTTGTCTTTGCCTTCCTCTTAGGCTAAGAGAATATGACTTGCTCAGAGGCACCCAATGGGTTTCCCTGGTCAAGCAGAGATTCAAATCCTGGTCTCCAGAGTAACTGTCCAATGCTCAACCCACTATACCCTGCATCCTCTCTGCTGCGGTATGACCAATATATATTGTTATTTTTCTTACATGTAGGGTACTGTAGGCTCATAAACTGTACTAACAATTGATGGAAGCTTGAAGAAGACCAAGTTATTATGTAATTCAATTAACAACAACAACACAACAACAAACCTTTCAATTTGGCCTTTCGTGTTAAGGGCTTTCCCTTAGTTCTCAAATTCTGGGGTAGGAAAGTGTAGCTTTAAGGGCCTTTCCATATATAAGTACTGAACAAAGGCTGCTGCCACATTGCAGAATTAATGCTTTAACCATCATGGCTTCGTCCTATAGAAAACTGGGCTGTGTAGTTTGTTGTGGGATGAGAGCTCTCTGAGAGAGAAGGCTAAGTATCTCACAAACCTATAAATCCAAGAATTCCATAGCATTGAACCATCACAGCTAAAACAGTGTTAATCTGCATCAATTCTGCAGTGTAGATGCAGCCTAGGACACTATGAGACTAGATTCCAAATTCATGCTTGACCATGGAACCCCACTGGGTGACCTTAGGCAAGTCACACATTCTTATCCTCAGAGGAAGGGAATGTAAAATCACCTCTGAGCAAATCTTACTGGTAAAGCGCTGTTATAGGTTTACCTTAGGGCTGCCTTAACCAAAAAAATGGATGCCATGAGCCACTGGGAGACCTTGGGCAAGTCACACATTGTTATCCTCAGAGGAAGGCAATGTCAAATCTCCTCTGAGCAAACCTTGCTGGCAAAACCCTATAATAGGTTTATCTTAGGGCCACCATAAGTCAAAATGCCTTGAAGGCACTTAGCAACAAATCCACATGTGGATATGGTATAGTATGGTATGTGGTTAATTTGAATTTCAGCACTATTGGAGTTAGATTGCTATTAGTGGCAGAGTGGTTGACCTAGAGTAGTGTTTCAAGACTTGTCTATTCACTGGTGTGGACATAAAGAGACTATGCAACTGAAGCTATAAGGAAACAGAAATTACCACTTCAGTAAATACATTTACACTGAATAATCTCTAAAATCTATTCCCTGCACAACTGATTTATCTTTATATTAATGGAATGGGATTGATCTGTTCCATGTTAAGACAGGGCTGTGATTTGAAGGCCTAAAATAAGTCCTGTTTTCATGTTGAAAACATGACTATACAAAGGTGTTTCAAGAATATAGGTTTGACATTCTTTGGTGGTGATTGTTTTGTCTTTTGTTGTTTTGCAAAATACTTTTTTTGCATCGTATAATGGTAATCTACCTCTTGATGAGGCATCATATGAAATGGTACTTTATCTAAACAGGAGCATTTTCTCCTGGTCATGAAAACAGGTAAGTACATAAGAAAGAGTAAAGTACATGAAAGTACATAAATAAAGAAGGAAGGTGACTTTCTCAGGATGGTGAGGTCCAAAATCCGGGTAAAGCCACAAAGAAGGTCCTTTCAATGTACCCACCAAACTCAATTTGGTTGTTGATGGGACATGCAGAAATGTCCCTTCAAATGACTGCAGGAGATATATAGGCTGATATATGGTAGATTTATTTTATTTTATTAATTTATAAATATATATATCTCACACACACCCTCTTGTAGGACCCAAAATAGTCTTTAGTTAGTCTTTGAAGTAATACGGCTGGAGCAAGGGTAATTTTTATATGTTTGTATACTTTCCATGGGAGTTGTCTCATTTTGTATGGAGTCCGGGGTATCATCTCAAAGTTTTAGCTTTAGCATAATATGTGAACTACTATGTGTTGTGGTTGCTGCTATAGTGGTTGAAGCTATAGCTTTAGTTGATTTGGTTTCTAAAAAAGGGAGGGTTTTATCATTTGCATGTGGTTGTTATTATTAGTGGTAGAAGTATTTCTCACCTTTTCCCCAAAATTGGAACTGTTAAATAGAGTTACACATGCAAATACAAAATAGGTGGATTTGTCTTAGGAGCATCTGATTCTTATAGGATTCCCAACACAAGGAATACTGATTTTCTTAGCATAAAGACAGCGCAAACTGACTTCCTCTATTTTGCAATCTGCATCTGTATTCAAAGTGCCAAAGCCATGCCATTTCCTATTCAAAGCCTGCGGCCTCCATTGTTGTCACATAGCTAGACTTGAAAGGACAATTCTGCTCTGAGAAACTGTATTTTCCCCCAAGATTTCAGTAAACAAAATCTTATGGTCATGGTGGCAAAAAAGCCACCCAACAGAGTTAATAAAGAAGAGGGAAACACACATGGTACCAAAATTTCATCTTTGTTGGGAGAGTAAAAGAAATAAAGACACTAAAATATGGTAACAGATGCTTGTGCAAAGTGGAAGGCTGGCTTTTGTGGCACAACAGAACGGGATCCCAATAAAGCTTTCTTGGCCTGTTATACTTGCGTTCAATGGCTATGACAGCTGTCAAGGAGCGGAGGGACTCTCAGCTATGCCTTGAACATTTTAATCACTTCAGCAGGCACACAGAATAAAATGCATGTGCCTTAATGCTGTCCTTTTCATACAACTCTTAGACACTGCAACATTCCAAATAAGAAGGGGCCTTTAATCACCGCACCTTGTTTCTCACATCTGTAAAGCTGTGGAACAGGGAAAGGGAGGCAAGTACAGTCTTAATTCCTTTAAAGGCTATAAGAATAAAGAGCAATCTTTCCCATAAAACTCAGACTACAGATAATGAACCATATTTTCCCTTCCACTCTTCCTAGATCATCAACAGACAGATTTTAATATTCATTAATTTTTCAGTTTTAACAGTGCATCTTGAGATTCTGGGGATTTTTTCAACTTCAGAAGATTAGTGTTCAGAGTTTGTTTTTTAAGGTACTTCCCATAATTCTACATTAAGAAAACTTTTTTTACAACGACTAGTTGACATGACTATAAGAATGTAAAAATGACAGAAAGAATTATGGGTTTTTTTCCACACACACTCTCACACACAAACCCTTCTTAGTTCTATAGATGGTAATCCAGAGAGTAATTACAGTTCTTGTTTCATACTCAACCTGGAATTAAGAAGTCTCCCACCTTAAAAGATGTCAAACTCGCAAAGACTATTGTTGCACCTTGAGTACAACAAGTTTTATGTGGTATGAGCTTTCATGGGCTGTTGCCCATTTATTCAGATGTGTGAAGCCTTACCCAGAGGTTCTGGTATTAACCTATCAGTGTATCTGAGGAAGCGGATTGTGATCAATGAAAGTTCATGCTAAAATAAATTGGTTAGTTTTAAAGATGCTACAAGACACCATTTCTTCTTTGTTTTCCATTCTTTTTTATAGTGAAAAATACTAGCATGGCTCATGACTTAGGAAAAGCATATACATACTTTAGCATAGCAAGGAAAAGTGTGTGTGTGTGTGTGTGTGTGTGTGTACAGTATATAGGAAAAGCATTTATACATACATACATACACACATAGACTAAACATTTGTGGGGCAGGTAATTGACAGGGACCTAACAAGGAAATGGAAAAAGTAGTGCCATTAGGTACATCCAGACTGATGAAAAAGACCAGTAAGTCCAAGATATTCTTTCCAATTTTATTTTGGAGATTTATGTATGTTTTGTTTACCCCAGAATATTTTCTGTCAGTTCCTAATAAAATTAGACTTTTTAATACCAGCTCCCCAGGTTGGTTTATATTAACCTAGTATAAAACTGGAAAGAACAGGAACAAATTCTGGTACTTTTCAATCCGTATGCATGTATTGTATTGAGAGTCTTGTCAGCTCTAGCCCATCCACACATCTTTTGCTAATAGCACAGATGTCTAGGTTAACCAATTGACATATGTAGTATGCTTTAATGTCCTAAAAATCTGTTATTTGGATTCAAATCCAGGGTAATTGCCTGGAATTCATTAATACATTGTTAATACAGCAGTCTTTCTAACCATTCTAAGATAAATTTCTTTGTTCTGCAATATCTGTTTTAATGACAGAGTGTATTGAAGTGCACCCTCCACACATACTGTTTTTTGTATGCTTCAGTTTCTGGTATCAAATTTGTATCAGTTTATTCTTTTATTATATAGATTGAACTGTCTGATCTGTGGAAAATGTGGTGGGATAGATGCAGGGGAAGTACAATAACATCCAAAATACACAAAACAGTGATACCCTTATTGGACCAATGAAAATGAGCATCAAGAGTTTGCATCATGTATTTTGTGCATTTTGATAGGTCCAATAAAAGTATCACTGTTTTGTGGGTTCTAGATGTTATGATGGGATACAGTAGGCAAATGACAGCATATGTAACATTGGGAGATGGACAGGTGTCTGAACCCCTGATAGTGTCATATACAAATTCCTGAGATTAGTTAGTAAGAATAACAATAATTATGATATTCAAAGACATAGCTGTGTTTTATTTATTTATTTACTTTATTTATTTAAATCCCACCTTTCTTCTGATATAGGGACACAAGGCGGATAACAACAAATTTAAAACAAAATGTACATACAAATTTTAAAATAATAATTAAACAATTTTAAAAAGTTAAAAACATTCCACATTAAAAGTGAAAATGCATTAAAAACTCTGCACAAACTTTAAAATCTGAATTATACAGCATTTAAAAGGCCGACCCTCATCTGTCTGAAAAAGTCTGATGACATAAGTATGTTTTTACCTGCCACCTAAAGGAGAGCAGGGATGGAGCCATCCTGGCCTCTCTAGGGAGGGAGTTCCACATACTGTGATCAGCCACTAAGAAAGGTCTCTCCCTTGTTCCCACCAAACAAGCCTGAGAGGGTGATGGGACAGAGAGAAGGGCTTTTTCTGATGACCTTACAGTTCTAATGGGCTTGGAAAGGGAGACACAGTCTTTCAAATAACCTGGAGCCAAGCCATACTGGGTTTTATAAGGCAAAAACCAGCACTTCGAATAGTGCCCGGAAACGGCACAGTTAGTCTGTGCCCATATACAAAGGGATCATGTAGCTCTTTTGAGACTAAATGAGAGCAAGTGGTTTGTAGCACAGTCTTCCCTAAACTCAGGAAATTATTGCACTACCAATTCCCACTGGATAGATGCAGGTTGTAACCATAACAGATGGATCTTATCAGACAGCACTGTCACTGGGCAATAGGCAGCCAGTATCCAGTAGCATCACTATGGGGGGCGGGTTGAGAACCGCACCACAGAAGGGGGATAACACCCGGTGAGGACCCCCATCTCCCTGTCATGCAGCAGGGAGGTTTGATAAGATCCATCTGATATGGTTACAACCCGCATCTAGAAGCCTTGGTGGCACAGTGTTTAAATGCTGGCACTGCAGCCACTCACAGCCACAAGGTTGTGAATTCAGTCCTGCAGGGCTCCAGGGTCCATTCAGTCTTCCATCCTTTTGTAGGTTGGTAAAATGAGTACCCAACTTGTTAGGGACAATTGGCTTACACATTGTAAAACATTTAAGGAGGGCTAGTTCACTGATATAGAAATGTGCTTGCTAATGCTATTGCTATCCCAGTGGGGAATTTGCAGTGCAATAATCTCCTCAGTCTATAAAATAATTCATATATTTAGAATAAAAACAAGAAGAAGCTAATAGTATGATCCACAATTTCAGGTGCTCGTACAAGTCCCGATTTTCCATGTTATGAGACAGAAAAAGATATAGATATAATTGTGTTGTATCTATCTAATTTCACAGAAGTAAATATGATTTGTGCTACATTTAAGTAAATCAAAAGATATATATATATATATATATATATATATATATATATATATATATTTATTTGTTTATTTGTACTATATAATTTGTACTAACACCTTCTTTTATTAAATTGTGTCTTTCTATAATTTGTGTTCATAGCTTTTTATGTTAAATCTTCATTATAGATTTAGGGAAACAGAAGTGGAGTTGGTGTCAGGTAAAATACATGATACCCAAGCAAGTCACGTTGTCATTCTAGATTGACTTTACTTCTGTGACTAAGCCCCACTGAACGTGTAGGATAACATAATTAGAATCTGGTTCTTTTGTGTACGCTTTGTCTCAACAAGTGATTTTTCACAGCTCTAGAAATTTTTTTTTGCAAATTCTTGTAATTACAAAAACAACAGTGATGGATAATCACCATTCATGTAAAATGTGCACTGTGCCAACTGAATTCATCACAGCATTACATGCCTTGGTCACTGTTATCAAATTAATGGAATGTACACTAAGCAAAGTTACATTTCAAAAGTGTTTGGGAAATGTAGAATCACTTTTTGATCAACACATTTTAATCTACATTACATTAGTCTCATGTATACTGTATTCATTTCCCATTCAAAGTGCTAGAAAATACCTTTTTTCTTAGACAAGGAATCCTCAAAGGTAGTTTGGCCAGTTCCTTCCTCTGAAATGTAGCCTACAGTATTTGTTGGCTGTCTCCCATGCAAGTAGTAACCAGAGCTGACCTCCCCTTAGCTTCCAAGATAAGACAGGATCTGATGCCTTTAGAGTATTTAGGCTTGAGCAGCATACTTATTTAACTTTAGTTGTAATCACTTTTAATAAAGGAGTGAACTTCTAACTCTGATTCTTCTGATTTTGGGGGCCTTGACTTTTTTTTCTTATTTGATAGCATATTGTTCCCTTTTGTTATCTTACATAGTTTCTTTGGAGGCCCTTGTTGAAATAAAAAAGCAGTATTAATAATGAAATAAATAAAATACAAGAAGTATATTTTTTTATCCTAAATCCATATCTAGGTTTTTAAAAAAGAAAAGAAAAGAAAAAAAGAATTACTTCAGTGGAAAGAAGCTCAGCTTTCATGCACTCAGTGTGCTTTGGCTTTATTCTGTGATGACTAAAATATGATTGCAGTCTTACTGGATACAATCTCCATAGCCATGAGAGGAGGAATGCCACCATAAAGAAAGCCTCATATAAATTACACACTCCAACACGTACTCAGCCAAATGTGCTTGTAAATCTGGCAAGGCCTCTACACTCCTGCAGCCTATAACTTCAGCAAAGTTTAGTATATGCTATAAAGAACAAGAGAGTGGGGCCATACAACATTTGCTGCACAATAACAAAGGAGACTTTTCTGAATTACTTATCCCACTGTGAAGCATTTGAAAGTAACACTAGAGCAATAGGAAACAGTGTGTGTGGGGGAGGGGGGGAGCATGTGACAAAAGGAAAAAGAAAAGAATCCCTTGCAGTTCTGTCCTTGTAGTCCTATTCCTCTCTCCTTTACCATCATGAGCCTTATACCATCCTTGTCATTTCCCCTTTGTAAAGAAATAAACAAATTAACTCCAGGAGATTCTATAATGTTGTTTACTATATTAGTGGAAATGTAACTCTGCCAAAGAGGAAATGTTCAGATAGGCCTGCTAAGTCAAGATTATCCCAGGCTCTTAGATTTCGGGGCAAATCTGAGGCCCGGGGACCACCCTTTACATGTCACAGTGGACAAGTCCTGGTGATGATAACTAAAGCATCAAACAAAGCTGCATGAGTTCATGCATTTTTTTAAAAAGCCAAAAAGATGGGAATGTACATATACCTCAAGGCAGTTTCTACCCTGAGATCCTCCTTTCACCCTGCAGAATCAAGAAGAGGAGCTAGGCTTTGAGACCGCAGAATCCAATTGCAGAGATACTCTACCCGAGTTATCTTCATACCCCATATTGTAAGCATATGTGAGCAGAAGGCACATTATGCTATGTATTATGTTATGATATATACAGTGCGCCTGCACCATATGCAGCTTTAACCTTCACAAAAGGTTAAGCCTCTAGGAATATAATGGCATGTGTGAGAATGCTCCCCCATTAAAACAAATGGGTTTGAGCAAACACAATTTTCCCCATGCGTGAGAGGGGAGAGGTTCTGTAATGGATCTCCTGCGTATGGGGAGGGCCCACTGTGCATCATTCATAGTTCTTTCTGTCTCATAGACACTTGTTTTCATTTGTCTTGCAAGAAATATATGTATCAGTGACACTTGGGCTTCATCTAAGACCCTCATGACTATAACCAAATCCAGCAACCTGTGTTGGTTGAGCTTCAGAATTCTCATTGACATAAAGGAAGAGGAATGTCCATCATCATCCCCTACACTTGGAAATAACATCAAGGTTCCTGATTCCAGTGCCTCTCTTGTGGGGAGAGAGCAGCTAGCTCCAACTGCCTCCCTGAGAGAACCCTCCCTTCAGCACCCTCTGGGGGGGGAGGCAGGCTCCAACTGCCTCCCTGAAAAGAAAGCCCTCCCTTCAGCCACCATCTCGGGGGGAGAGCGGCTAGCTCCAACTGCCTCCCTGAAAGAAGAAAAGCCCTCCCTTCAGCCACCATCTTGGAGGAGAGAGGCAGGCTGCTCCAACTGCCTGCCTGAAAGAAGAAAAGCCCTCCCTTCAGCCACCATCTCGGGGGGAGAGAGGCAGGCTAGCTCCAACTGCCTCCCTGAAAGAAGAAAAGCCCTCCTTCAGCCACCATCTTGGGAGGAGAGAGGCAGGCTAGCTCCAACTGCCTGCCTGAAAGAAGAAAGCCCTCCCTTCAGCCACCATCTCGGGGGGAGAGAGGCAGGCTAGCGCCAACTGCTGCATGAAAGAAGAAAAGCCCTCCCTTCAGCCACCATCTGGGGGGAGAGGGCAGGCTAGCTCCAACTGCCTGCCTGAAAGAAGAAAAGCCCTCCCTTCAGCCCACACTCGGGGGGGGGAGAGGCAGGCTAGCTCCAACTGGCCTGCATGAAAGAAGAAAAAGCCCTCCTTCAGCCACCATCTCGGGGAGAGAGAGGCAGGCTAGCTCCAACTGCCTCCCTGAAAGAAGAAAGCCTCCCTTCAGCCACCATCTCGGGGGGAGAGAGGTAGGCTAGCTCCAACTGCCTGCCTGAAGAAGAAAAAGCCTCCCTTCAGCCACCATCTCGGGGAAGAGAGGCAGGCTAGCTCCAACTGCCTGCCTGAAAGAAGAAAAGCCCTCCCTTCAGCCACCATCTCGGGGGAAGAGAGGCAGGCTAGCTCCAACTGCCTGCTGAAAGAAGAAAAGCCCTCCCTTCAGCCACCACTCGGGGGGAGAGAGGCAGGCTAGCTCCAACTGCCTGCATGAAGAAGAAAAGCCCTCCCTTCAGCCACCCTCTCGGGGGAGAGAGGCAGGCTAGCTCCAACTGCCTGCATGAAAGTAGAAAAGCCCTCCCTTCAGCCACCATCTCGGGGGAGAGGAGAGCTAGCTCCAACTGCCTGCATGAAAGAAGAAAGCCCCCTTCAGCCACCATCTCAGGGGAGAGAGGCAGGCTAGCTCCAACTGCCTGCATGAAAGAGAAAAGCCCTCCATTCAGCCACCATCTCGGGGGAAGAGAGGCGGCTAGCTCCAACTGCTCCCTGAAAGAAGAAAGCCCTCCCTTCAGCCACCATCTCGGGGGGAGGCAGGCTGTCCAACTGCTGCCTGGAAGAAGAAAAGCCCTCCCTTCAGCCACCATCTCGGGGGAGAGAGGCAGGCTAGCTCCAACTGCCTGCATGAAAGAAGAAAGCCCTCCCTTCAGCCACCATCTCGGGGGAGGAGGCAGGCATGCTCCAACTGCCTGCCTGAAGAAGGAAAAGCCCTCCTTCAGCCACCATCTCGGGGGGAGAGGAGGCAGGCTAGCTCCAACTGCCTGCATGAAAGAAGAAAAGCCCTCCCTTCAGCCACCATCTCGGGGGAAGAGAGGCAGGCTAGCTCCAACTGCCTGCCTGAAAGAAGAAAAGCCCTCACTTCAGCCACCATCTCGGGGGGAGAGGCAGGCATGCTCCAACTGCCTGCCTGAAAGAAGAAAAGCCCTCCTTCAGCCACCATTTGGGGGAGAGAGGCAGGCATGCTCCAACTGCCTGCATGAAAGAAGAAAAGCCCTCACTTCAGCCACCATCTCGGGGGAGAGAGGGCAGGCTAGCTCCAACTGCCTGCCTGGAAGAGAAAAGCCTCCCTTCAGCCACCATCTTGGGGGAAGAGAGGCGGCTAGCTCCAACTGCCTGCTGAAAGAAGAAAAGCCCTCCCTTCAGCCACCATCTCGGGGGAAGAGCGGCAGGCTAACTCCAACTGCCTGCCTGAAAGAAGAAAAGCCCTCCCTTCAGCCACCATCTCGGAGGAGAGAGGCAGGCATGCTCCAACAGCCTGCATGAAAGAAGAAAGCCCTCCTCAGCCACCATCTTGGGGGGGAGAGGCAGGCTGCTCCAACTGCCGCCTGAAAGAAGAAAAGCCCTCCTTCCGACCACCATCTGAGGGGGAGAGAGGCTGTTATGTTTTATTTGACTTTGTATGTACTTCCTGTTTGTACACCACTTGATCAATTTGGAAAAGCGGATATAAATAAACATCATCCTCATCCATCATCCATCATCATCATTATTATTTTATTATTATTTTATTATTATTTATTATTATTATTTTATTATTAAAAACCAGGTAGGGAGGACAACAGGCAGATTAGAACCTTGGCTAGTTAATGGGAGCGAAGTCAGAAAAGGTGGAGGCTGCTCCCAGGAGGGGAGGAGGAGGTTTGAAAGGGTTGATGCTTATTGTGCCCGTAATGAAGAGTATTGAGGCTAGGGCTGGCTGCTGTAAGGGACATCTAGAAAGGGTTTTAAGTGTCAGGGATTTGAAGGTTAAAACACAGCACACCAGGGAAATGCTGATGTGTGTGTGTTTGGCCATGAGCTTTCGCGCAGAAGACAAGGCTGATCAGCACAGCTGATGCTCATTGGCTCCAGGACACTCTCGTGTCTAGGTGCACGTAGCCATGGATGATGAAACCACCTGGTGGATTGCACGGGGACACTTGTCATGGTTACACACGGAACTCCACTGGGTTTTGGGAGACCACATGGTCTGGAGTCTATATAAACCCAGGGGTTGCAAGTATAGCTTGTGGGTTTGTAGTAGGAGTTGGTTTGGTATGGTTTGGGTTTTAGAGATCTGTATTTGTATTATAGCACTGTGAATAAAGAGCACTTCAGGAGCTTTGCTTCTCTGTGGTTTATCAGTAGAAGTCTTGCATCGCTTTGCTGAGTGTCCCCGGAGGTTCCTGCATTGCTTCAGTTTCCTGGAAGACATCCCAGTTGCTGTTATTTCAACTGCTTTTGGGCCACGCTTAGCTTCTAAAATTGCTAGCTCTGCTACAAAGTCTGATTAACCCCAGGACTCGTTTGAGTTGCTGACGTGGTTGTTGGACCCCAGCAGTTGCGCTGACATTAAGTACCCAAGAAAGAGTGAAGAATGTCCTTAATTAAATTGTTGCAATGTCCGGGGAGACATGTTTTTGGTGACTAGTGGAGTCATAGGTAACCAGAGGTTATAAGATACAAAAGTTTAATAAAGGTTCAGTGAGAACTGTCTGTAAGGAAACATATTAAGCTTAGATAAACATTTAAGAAAACTAAAGAACTGTGTAATTAATAAGTATTTCTACACCATATCTATTGTGAACACATCCACTATAAGGGATACTGTATTCAGCCTGACTTGCAAATAAATTTATTATTTCTTTCAACAAGCAGCTGTTTTCTTGTGATTTCAGAAACACATTAAAAATGCTACCAACATTGGAATGTCTTTTAGGTTTGGACACATTAGAAAGTTGGTGTGTTGGCTGTCAAATAATAGTTGATGCCAAGCTGGGGGGCGGGGTTGAAACCCAGAGTGCTGACACCTAAAGAGAATATAGTGGCAGAGACACTTAAGAGAGTCCTGGGTTTGAGTCTCACAGTGGAATTGGTGGGATAGTGGCCCTCATCTTCAATAATTGTTGGCAGCAGGGACACACATTAAAAAGGAATGAAAAGCTTTTAGAGATTTTGCTTGCCACATTGTTACTTTCAAACAAGGTTCAGAAAAGTTACTTTGGGGGCTACAATGCCCAAATACTCAGCCAGTTGGTTACTGATCCTGTGGCTGGGGGACTTCGGGTACTGTAGTCCAAACAATAAGCAACCTGTGCAGGCTTTGATAGGGGCTTTGGTGAAGGGCCCATTTTCTTTAGATTCTAGAGTAGCCACTTATGCCCCCATTTTGGCCTTTATAAAAGATACTATTGGGGGGGGGGGGGATCCTTGGATCTTTGCATTTACTACAAACTGTTGTTTTGCACTTTCAGTATGATTGCAGTTTCCTTTCTATGACCTATAAGAAGTTCTCAAATCCTATAGTAAGCATAATGAAAATCTGTTGCTCTAATCAACAAGAACATATGAAGCAATAACAATAAATAAATTCATTTCATCTGTTTCAGGCCTGGCATGGACAGTTGTTGTCACTTTGGTGGATAACCTACACTGAGAACTGGACGCAGTAGTGCATTCTGAAGATCTGCTGGAATCTTGGGGGGATACAGACCGCCGCTTTGCGGCAGTCTCCCACCGGCCCATTTGCTCAGTGCGGGCCGCAGCAGCAATTGCGCGGCTCCCGCCCGGAGCAAAAAAGAAGCTCCATTTCGGAGCTTCTTTTGCGGCGCCTTTATGACGTCGCGAGGTGCCGCTGGCACATTCGTACTCATAGGCACGTGACACGCTGGACGCTATGCGTCCAGTACGTAACATGGTGGCCCCCATGTGGAAGGGGCGCCCGCCATGTTGTACGTATTCTATACGTACTAGGGTTAGGGGGGTGCGGAAGCACCGCCCCTTCCTAACCCTAGTACGTATAGAAGACATACTATATGGCGGTTTGTTTGTTTTTTATTTTTTTTTATTTATATACCGCTATTCCAAAGATCATAGCGATGAACAGCAAGTAAGCTAATTAGCAAGTAAGCAATTTGCCCCCAACAGTCTGGGTACTCTTTTAGCGACCTCGGAAGGATGCAAACCTGAGTTGAGCTTGGGCTTTTTTGCTGGTCTTGAACTCGCAACCTGTATCCCGGCTAGTTGCTTTTGCACAACAAGGCGATTTTCTGGACTGCCTTGTGGGCATGGGACTTCAGACACTGTCTTACGTGTTCCTTACTAGGAAACCCAGAAAGTATTATGAGGGGAATTCCTGGTGGAATACACTGCCTTGGAGTGTGGCAAAGGCTCTTTTTTGGGAGGTTCTTAAACAGAGGCTGGATGGCCATATGTTGATAGTACGTTGATTGTGTCTTTCTGCATGGCAAGAGATTGGATTGGATGGCCCTTGTGGTCTCTTCCAACTCTATGATTCTGTGATTCCTATTGGCCAGATCTGTGAACCAGTGTAAGTAAGGGCTGATCTTCAGAACTGAAACGCTGGCTAGTGTGAGAAAGACTATACGCCATTGTGTTCACCCCACATCTCACTCTCTTCATAGGGTTTCTTCAAATAATTTATGTGAATAATTTTTTTGGGGGGGGATATTACATAATAAGACAGTCAAGCTAAATTACAGAGAGCTCTTTCTAATCATGCAGCTGGATTTCTGTATTCATTTGTACAGCACTCTCTTCTTTTTGCACTTTGATGTTGCCATAGAGACAGGGTTTGGAGGGGGTAATACACACCAGTAAGTCCCATGTGCCACTTTCCCCCATGAAATCTGCTGTCACTTTGATGCTTCCAATGATTTGTGGTTCCCCCAAATCACTGCCTTCACTTATTAAAATACCCTCAAAAAGACATTTCCCCTCAAGCTGTGTAACTGGGCATTGGACATTTGCACAAGATGTTCTGTTGTGCCCTGTACAAGAAGATGACCTTTAGCCTTCCTTGAAGCTTGTCCAGGTGCCTTCAAATTGAAGGAGGGGAAAAAACGTCTTCTCTGTTGTTCCATATCTGACAGGTTTGTGTGGCACTGCCATTTTACATTTCAGTTCCTTTTAAATGATGAAGAGTCAATGCCTTTTGAATGAAATGTCAGCTTTTTAATATATATAAAGTACACAAACAAACAAGGAACAAGATCAAAGTCACAAATGGAACAAAATATGCATAAGAGCTCTTTTTCAAGATCAAAGATGTATTTGTAATTATCAAGAATAAGTGCTGCAGTCTTCACTCAGATATTCTCTGAGCAGGGACAATTCTCAGAATAAAAATGTGATCATTGTTTTGCAGTAATGAAGATCTAGAATTCTGTAAAATTTACACCCTAGCTTCCTATGACAAAATAAAATTCACAGTGCAGCAAGACCACGTTACTACCTTTGCAGTGAAATTTCATTTGTCACAATGGGAATCATATAAATGAAAAGGTGGCCTATGTATTGCACATACCAGTGGGAAGATGATGTGAAACTCACAGGATTCCAGCCTGGGAGGACCAAGGCATTGTGATGAGTGGAGTCCACTTTTTATCTTACTTCCCACCATGCATTTATGCGGAAGAAAGCAGTGAGATGCACCATTTGAAAGAGAGAAAAATCTATTCCTGGCCCTTGGTTATCCCACAAATATTTGTTTGTTTAAGCAGGAGTAGGCAAAATGCAGCTATCTGGATGTTGGTCAACAGGAACTTCCATGAGTCCTACCCATCACAATGAATAGTGAAGAACTCTAGGAGCTTGAAAACTGTGGAGTGCCACACTTTGCCAACTTGTTCTATGAGTAGATGCCTACATCTTACCCTCCAACCATCTCCCTGTCATTTCACTTTCTCAATTGCTTTTCAAACATCCTTCTCCCACTTTCCCCCTTTGCCCTCACTTAATAATAATAATAAAATTTATTTATATCCCACCTCTCTACAAAATGCAATCGAGGCGGCTTACCCATTGATGCAAACTGGGTTCAAAGTACAAAGTTTGAACTCAGTTAACTCAATGTGGAGGGAAGACAGGAGAGGACAAGAAGGTATGGAACGCTGCCCTTCTCTATAGATTCAGGCAAAAGCAATCTGCTGCATCCTCTTCTAGCTTGTTTGCACTTATTTATTAATAACCTTTGTCTTGTTGACTACTCTCTGATGTTGTGTGGTCACATGGGTCACAGTTTTCATCTATGAAATGTTGGAGAGTAGTTTACTCTACTGTACCTTCCCTTCTGAGAAGACAGAGCCTTATCATGTGGGGATATTTCAGTGATTCACCCTAAATATTAAGCTTTTATTTTCCAAAGAAGAGGATTCCCCCCCCCAAAGATCTTCTATGGTGGAGATATAAGCAGAATCGGTTGTCTGTCTGTCTGTCTTTTATGCCCTGCATTGCATATCTACATGCACGATCACAGAATGACCAGTCTTCTAATGGGATCAAAACAAAGATTGTACAGCTGGTGCTCCATATCCATGGATTGTGCATCCACAAATTCAACCATCCATGGCTTGAAAATACCCTCACACCCCCCCAAAAAAAATCCAAAATGGAAACCTTGACTTGTGATTTCATATAAGGGGTACCATTTTACTATTTCGTTGTATATAATGGGACCTGGGCATCCACAAATTTTGCTATCCACAGGGAGTCATGGAACTAAATTCCAGTGGACACCAAGGGCCTACTGTAGTAAAGGGCCTTTACCTTCTTCTTTTTCTTCTTTTTTTTTTTTTTACTGTAGTAAATTTTTGGAACAATTTAATCAACAGCTTTGTGTACCTGTCTGGCAAACACTCCAAATTTGCTTATTTTGTAACTCTAAAATGCATGTTTATGAACCAGTTATGACCCACTTTACATAGAGAGAGACAAAGACAGAGAAGGGGAAACTTGACACAAGTGTTAGTGTTTTCAATTCCAGATTAGATTCTCATGTGATACCAAAGTTGAAAATGAAATGAAATGAAATAGAGCTTTGCAATAGGAAGTTTATGTTTTTATCCCTTTTCAGCGCTGAAAAAACCCCTAACAAGCAATATATACTGAAGCCGCCCAAGGACAGCTTTCATTTTCTTTTGACCTACTTACATAAAATACTCTACCAAGAATTATTCTGTTGTTTAGGAAGAAACTTACCAAGCTTTCTAATCATTACTCAACAGACAGAACTAGTCCCTGGGCCATTGATACAGAGCTCACATCCTTCATAATTCTATATTGAAAATAATGAGGGGGGGGGAGGGGGGGGGGGGGGAGAACAGAAATTAGAATGAAGTACTATTTAAATCTTATGAGCTATACACCCCACTTTGAAATGCAATTCTGTTTTTATGGATGGAAAGTAAGTTGTATAAACTGCTAACACTGGATAATCCTAGAGGGTAGTTGTGTTCATTTGTAACAGCAGAAAGAAATGGCAAAAGAGTATTGCAAACACCTTAAAGATTAAAAAAGATGTTAAAAAAACAGAATACTTTGTTCTTTTTTTTGTCATCCCAGATGTGTTTAAGGTAAGACAGAGGTGAAGCAAACGTGAAGACAGCCTTTCAACAGGATAAGTTCCTGTTTTAGAGAACTGTCCTGACGCCTCTCCCCAATACCAGAGATAGACACAGGGGAATATATACAGACAGACTACAGAACTAAGAAACTTAGTTGCAACAAGAATGAACCTTTTCTCTCTTCCCTGCTCCAACCTCTTTTTTTGCACATAAACGGCATACAAAAATATACAACCATTCAAAGATGTCCCCATAAACCCATAACTATATGATATACTTGTCTCAAGTGTATTTCTATCTGACTTTTTTTTTAAAAAAATCAAACACAAAATACAAAATAAAATGAAAAGTGTACAATATAAACTTATCATTACAACAATAGTAAACACTGACAATTTAATGAGCAGGCAGCTTAGAAATGGAGAAGCAGCAAGTGAATGGCTGATGAGGCACACCCACATGTTCACATGCAAAGGTTTAGACTCAAAACATTCTTTGTCTCTGACACCTACTCCACACCCACACAACATCTTTCACTCCTTGGCCTGTCAGGCTACTGCTGTTCCTTCTTCTCCACTGTGGAAGGTTACTTTTTAAAACAAAAACATTCCCATTACATGTTATAGTATTTTAAAAGTAACCCATTGTCATTGGCCCCTTCCCCACCACCACTCCCTTCTCCTTCTGTGTCATGTCTTTTTAGATTGTAAGCCTGAGGGCAGGGAACCATCCAGTTAAAAAGATTGTATGTACAGTGCTGTGTAAATTTACAGCGCTTAATAAATAAAGGTTAATAATAATAATAATAATTGTTCATTATCAAGTTGAAAACTAACTTCTTGCATTACTTGTTGCACTGCTCATTATTTGTGCCAATAATTATTAATTAAGATCACTAATAGAATAAAGCAATTTTTCACATGTTCTGAAAACAATATAGCATGGCCCCCAAATCCTTGATTCAGAATCTGCAGTTCCACTTATCTACATCTGAAAAATGTGTAGTATGTTGTAATATATTCTCTAGGGATTTCTAGGTCCTCCTGTGCAATTTTCTGGTCAACTTCCACCAAAGGACACCATGGAATCATGCTGGAGGACTTTGACATTTATTTACTTACTTACTTACTTACTTACTTACTGCACTTATATCCCACCTTTCTCGCTAAATGGGAACTAGGGCAGCTTGTAATAATTTTAGAAAGGTTCAACTGAAACTTTAATTTACAAAAGTTAAAAAGAAATTAAAAGATTAAAATGCCTAGATAAATGTTGTCCTTAGACATTTCTAGGTCCTCTGGGTGATTCTATGGCATGCTTGTGCTGGAGGTTGTTTGTCTCATTGGAAATAATAGGGTTCCCTATTATTCTTCATTTTAGGTATCCATCCAAGCCTCTTGGGAAAATTACTTTCCCCCACAATTCCATGAGCTGTAGTCCAAAAAGTAACTTCTCTAAGCTCTGATTTGTATTTATGAAATGAATGAATCCAGGTTTAAGTCTTTGTACTCTTTGTACCAACGTGTCACTCAAGACAGAATATACCATGCTAAGGAATGGTGCCAGCAGAATAGAACAAAACAGAAGAGACAATTTTTTTATAGTTAAGTAGAATATGAAATGTCTGAAGGCTCTTCATTTTCAAAATAAAATAAAATAAAAAGGAAAATAAAGCTTAACTCAAAAACTAAGAAGCAACAAAACAACAGTGCCTGGAACTAATAAACAAAAGTGATATCTATCTATCTACACAGTGCAAATAATGAAGATAGACTTAAGATAAATCTACAGAGGTCCAACCAATCAAACGATCATTGGTTTGTTATAAATATATAATCCATATTATTAGTTCTGAATACATACATAAATATATATTTGAGTCAAAATGCATAGAATCCTGTACAGGTGAAGTTCAATTAGGCAGGAATCTGAAGCACAGTAGCACATTGATAACAAACACTTTAAATAAACTAATATTATAAGAACCAGATATCATTCAACATACGCAGTCTTCTTCAATGGGCAATGTAGAGATAACATATTCCATAGGACCTTCTCTCTCTCTCTCTCTCTCTCTCTCTCACACACACACACACATATAGGATCAATCCATCTGCCTGAGAATTCTTATACAATAACAAATTCCTTTTGCTCCCCTCCAGTCCAATATTTTTTTAAGTGTTGGTTTGTTTAAAGATTGAAATAGAGGCATAGTTTATCTTCCACATTACAGGAATGTGTTTCTTGTGTCAAATATTTATTTATGTATGTATTCCCACAAATCATATTATGTTTTTATTTAACAAACCAAATATCTTCTGGCTTATTAAGTCTATGTGGATTTATCTCCAGTTTATCCTTATCTTTTGTAGTCCCCCCCTCTCTCTCTCCCTGGACCTGAATTTCTCCCTTCAAAACAAAATGAAACAATCCATTGATGATGATGATGATGATGATGATGATGATGATGATAATAATAAAATTTATTTATATACCGCTATTCCATTCGATCACAGCAGTGTACAACAATTGCAATAACAATACAATACAAGATAAAAATTGCAATAGATAATTAAAACCTACAAAACAGTGCACAGTATACATAAAATCAACATTAAACCAAGCCAGCAATATACTCAAAGATGTTAATCATAGAGGGGGAGCCACACATATCATAGAACATCAGAGAAGGCTTGATGAAACAAAAAGGTCTTCAGTCTCTTTTTAAAATTTCAGACTGCTCATTTCAATCCCATTTAGCTGGTATAAGAAACTAACACATGATTTATGTGAATATCCTCAAGAGAATACTGAAATTTCCATGGTAGGGCAGAATCTAGCAGTTGCTTTGATTATTTGTTTCAAGCAATATGGAAGAAAGCAACATCACCTTTGTTTTGAAAGAGCACTACCAAGAGCCCTTTCACATTACACAATTATAATATTATGATTTCACTATCACTGTTTCATCCTATGGAAATCTAGGATTTGCAGGTTGTTTTGTTGTTATTATTACTGGTGTTGATGTTATTTTCCTTCAACATGTTTCCAAATTATGGCTACCCTAAGATAAACCTATCACAGGATTTTCTTGGCAAGATTTGTTCAGATGGATTTTGCAATTCCCTCTCTCTAAGGCTGAGGGTGTTTGACTTGCCCAAGGTCACCTAGTTGTTTCCATGACCAAGTGGGGATTTGAAGCCTGACCTCCAGATTTGTAGTCCCACACTTAACCCACTACACTACACTGACTCTCACTTCCAATTTATAGAAGGGGTATTTAGAAATCTCAGCCAGAGCACTAATACCTCACCAAAGTACAAACTCCTGGAATCTATCGGATAAAGCTACGGCAATTAAAAGTGGGATCATAGTGAATATAATTGTCTAGTGTGAAATGGCCCCAGAATGACCTCATCAACATAACAACTATCTTGAGCAATCTTTATTGCCAAAAATAAAAATAATGTCTTCTTCCCAAGGAGGAATACAAATGGATTTCCATTTCTGAGGATATTTTTAAGTCCATAAATTACCACAACAAAATATGTCAGAAGGCTGATCGAATCCTCAAGTTTAACCTTTCATTTAATAACTATACTTAACCCAGGTACAGGATGAGTTATGACAATGGCAAGCTGAATCTTGATGTTGCAAGTTTTCTTTCCATAATATATCTCTCTTTTGCTGATTGCCAGCAGAACAATCTTGGCATGCAGATGGCTCATGTAAGGTCAAATTGTGGGCTATGTTTTTTAAAGTGTCTGATTGGCAAGTTAAGGTTTAAGTCGTCATGATGAAATTCTACTGAAATCAAAGAAATGTTCAATCTGTCTTTTGTATTCAGGTATAGTGCCCATTTGCAGTTATTTTATTCAATTTATATACTAAATTGAATGCAAAGTATATATTTTTTTCTCTCTCTCTTTCTCTCTCTCTCGCTCTCATGGTCTTTTAAAGGCATAGTTAAATATCACTGAGTAGAACCTAAGGAAATTGTGAAAGGGACACAGTGGCAGAGGTTAAAGTGCCCAAAGCCAGATTTTCAAGCCTTAATTGGATGCTAGTATCTCTCAACCATCTGAAAGAATGGTGGTGTCCACTGTGGGCTTCAAACAATGGTGATGTGTGGGTTGATACCATCTGCAGCCTAGAGTTGGAGAACAAAAAGGTGCTTGAAGAAGAGAAATTTCTCAGAGATATGATAGAATGGGAATGATCTGAAAGTCATCCATCACACCATTGACATAAATCACAACGCACAACAGCCCACGGCCTTGGTGTCAGACATCGCCCGCAGCGTGTCAGTCTCGCTGGCATCAGCACTTTTGTGCCTTCTGCCACTTTTTTTGTGTGCCATTAATTTCATTGGATGAAGTTACCCAAGAATGCAACTGTGATTGCTGCTCACTAATGGAGTCTTTATGATTGCGCACCCTAACGTACACTCATGGCGCATTCATCCTTTGACACAGGCGGACAATGGATTTTGAACCTATTGCCAAATTTGCCAGATGTTGCTTAGCCTCATAATTAGGTTAGCGCTTTTTCACCAGTCTAATGGCCATGGGGCTATACCAGCTGGCCAATAGTACAAAGGCGTCTCAAAAGCCCTCAGATGGTCAACTGGTTAGATGGCTGACCTTCTTTTGAGCTGAAAGCACATCATTCTCAAATATAAGTTCTATCCTTCCATTCTAAATAAAAGCTTCTGGACAAAAAATAAAATAAATGACAAATAATTTAGTGGAAATCTATGTACGAAGTCAAGCCATGATAAATCTGTGAGAAAGAACCGGGGGGGGGGGGATATACTATTCACTATTCTTTAGAAAACTATGCTCCCCCTTCTCTCAAGTCACCCATGATATAGTTTCCATATAAGAGAAGAAACCTATTAGCAAACATGAGCATTCACTTGATGACCCTAGCATGAAATATATGCTAAAACTTTAATTAAAAGAGAAGATGTAGCTCTAACCCAGATTTTCAGTGCAATCCTATACATGTGTACTCAGTAGCTCTAATTCACAGGACTGCAACCTTAGAAAGATTAGCCTAGCCTTCCATTAGTGCTTTACAATGCATCTCAGTTTTTGGTCATTGTGTAAGTCAGAATGCTGTTCTGTATTTGCAATAACCAAAATCTCACCCAATCCAATTTATAACCAACTAACCACCACCCTGCAACATGGCCATTTCCATGATGTTAGAGAGTGGAGGGATTTGTGGGGATGCACCAAGCAATTTTCCTTTAGCTGGACATCCTACAAGTACACTATCTACATGGACATACAGAGATCCCGTGGTGGTTCCTGTGATGCCTGTTGCAGCATATCCAGCTACAAGAAAATAGCTGGATGAAGCTCTACTGATTCCACTGATTTACTCTCCAACAACACAGAAATGGCTGCACTGCTTACAAGGTGGGTTTAAGGGTACTAACAGTTGTAGATGTACCTACAGCAATGTAGCCATATGAAACACATTTGTCTCCCAATGCAGGATCATGCCCATCAATTTCCCACAATAACAAAGTTCCCACAATAACAAAGTTTACTCAAAATAACTGAGTGAAGTTGTATTTTTGTATTAGTTCTAGATTTGCTTTTTCCAGCTGGTGCCCTCCAGATGCACTGTACTACATCATGGGAGTTATAGTCCAACATAGCTAGAGCACAACTCATTAAGTGACACTGTTTTTGTTTGTTTGTTGTTTTAAATATACTTTGTGGGGGGTTATTTTGTTTTTTAATGCTTAGAATAGGGGTATCAGGTCACTACAAATCCATTCTGCATCAAGGCAAGAGTAACAGTTCAGAGAAAAAGAGACTAGTGAGCAGCTGTGGCATTAATATAATGGGAGCTTATTCTGCATTGGAACAATGCACCGGCATAACAGTTATCTATAGACACTTTGATTGACAGGCCTCCCAATCTTAACAATAAAAATAACTATATGTAAATTGCAGCTTCTACATTATTCTTTAGCTTGTCAAACTATCAAAAATTGACTAGGCAAGAGATGTTGATGGTGTGCAGTATTTAAGACTGTAGTCCTTGGCAAACTTATCTGGAAGCAGCTCTCACTAAACTCATAGGATTGCACTGTAATTCCTTCAGACCTTTATTTCCCAACCTGTTGAATGTATCCATATGTTTAACATCAGTAATTGCCTTGATTAGCTTTTTCATTTAATCACCACTAAAATAACTGTAGACCAGAAAATGTCATAAAGATAGCAAGATTAATTTTTCAGTATAAAGCTTTCAAATAGAGATGGAAAAGGCTGGAATGCATCAGAAATCTTTATGCTGAAGAGGATCTTGGAGGTCATCTAATCAAACATTGTGTTCAATGTAGATCCTGCAATGTGAGAAGCAAATACAGCATCATTGACAAATGGTCACCCAGTCTCTGGGTTAATATCTCTGATGAAGGAGAATATGCAACCTCCAAAGGCAATCTGTTCTACTGATAAACAGCTCTTGGGAAATTTTTCCTAATATTCAGTTGGAGTCTGCTTTGATTGCATTCCACCAATTAGTTCTAAGCCTCCCCTCTGCACCATCAGTGTACAAATCTGTTCCATCCAAGGCATGATAATACACAGATCTTTGAAGAATACTGTCAATATACCCCTGATTCTCTCTTCTTTGGGATAAGCAAGCATCTAGTGCATTCATATCTCATATGACTAAAGTTTGCTACCCCCCCCCCCTCATAATTCTGGTCTGGAAACCAAGCCTAAATGAGGAATGACTAAGGGAACTGGGTATGTTTAGCTTGGAAAAGAGAAGACTCAGTGGCATGATAAGTTATCTTGAAATATTGCTTTGATTAGCTTTTTCAAGTTATCTTGAAAATTTCAAAGTTTGAAAATTTCACGTTATCTTGAAAAAATGTCTAATTAACAAATTGTAAGCCACTCTGATAGCCTTGGCTGAAGAGTGGGGTATAAA
>NC_056524.1:230533569-230669762 GCF_019175285.1 Sceloporus undulatus | reverse complement strand
TATTATTATTATTATTATTATTATTATTATTATTATTATTATTATTATTAGGAATATCATGTAGAAGATGGAGCCAACTTGTTTTCTACTGCTCCAGAGATTAAAACATGAATCAGTGGATTCAAATTATGAGAAAAAATATTACACCGAAACATTAGAAAGAACTTATTCATGGTAAGTGATATTTGACAGTAGAATAGACTGCCTCAGAGGGTGGTGAACTCTCTGTCTTTGGGTGTCTTTAAACAGAAGTAGGATGGGCATCTTTCAGGACTGCTTTAATTGTGTATTCCTCCATGGCAGTGGGTTGGACTAAATGGTGCTTTGTAGTCCTTTCCAGCTCTATTGTTCTAATTACTATTCTCTGAACATATTCTAGAGACCTCTTAAATAACTTTATGATAACAGCTTCATTTCTTGTATCACAATTTTGGAAGTCAATATGTTCTGGGTTTTTAATTGAGGGGCCACAAAAGTGGGTTTCAGCAGCTCTGTGTGGCCAACAGGATGCACTTCCCAAACTGAGCACTAAAAAATAACATATTTTATTCAATACAAGCATTTGTCGACTGCAGCCTACTTCTGCATCTAATGCAGCCCATGAACATTTAAACCAAATAAATCTTGTTAGTCTTTAAGATATTACAAGACTGTTTGTTGTTTTATCGCTAAATGTGTATATGTGATATACACATAAATTCATACATAGACATACAGTACACATCAGCACATGATTTTCCAAATGTTTGTTTTCCACGCACTGAGAAAAACATTTTTATTTCACAGTCAACAAACCAGTTCTAGTTGCTTCCCGACACCACTCCAGCTACTTCTACAAGTTGCAGTTTAGCTGAGGAAATCTGAAGGGATGTTAGATGGAAATCTGGGGGGATGATAGATGATGATACACTCTCTGCTGATCATTTAATCCCGTCACGTCCACCCTGTGAGCATTGGATGTACTAAACCACTGAATTTTTTCATCATCTGATAAATGTTGGCTGAATATGGGAGCACTGAAGAACACAGTTCAAACTAAGGGTGTAGTTATGGGGAGGGGGGAAATGAAACCATTTCCCTCAAATAAGGATTCTGTTCCCTAAGAAATTTTCATTCTGTCTCCAAATTTCAAACACTGCAGTAATTTAAAATGTGTTTTGGGCATTTAGAAGTATGGTTTAGATAACCGAAGAAAGGGAGTAGGAAAAGTTCCTGAGAGAAGGTGAATACAACAAATATGAATTCGAGGTATGAATTATTTTCAATGTTTCACTCTCTGTAATGCTAGAAATATGGAGACTGAAGGATAATTTCATGGAGTGGTCAGTATTCTTATCTGGAGGGGCAATACTCTCAGTCCCCTTCCCAGCTCATGGTTCAAATTGATGGGAGATGGAGTGGAATTTTTATTCACAGATATTGTAGTGCAGAAGAATCAGTGAGTAAATCAATTCTTCGTCAGCCCAGATTGGTGAGCAGTCATGGTTTTGAGAATTAACAGGATTATTTTGCCCAAGAAAACCAAAGGCAATTCTAATAGAAAAGGAAGAACCGATTAACCAATTAAAATGTATCCATCTGTCAGCTTACTGGCTGACTTATTAATCAAAACATATTGTTCTGAAAAAGTTGTTTTATTTATAAAGGTCTTCTGACACTGAAATAAATGTATTCATAAATAAGTACAAAATAACTGGGGATGCAGACGGAAATGAGCATGCAGATAACTGAAAGGAAGCGGTTTTTTTAAATGGACTTCAAAAAGGAAACAATTTTTTTCTTTGTTTCCAAACATTTAAAATTCATCTTCTCAAAGACCTAGCTAGGTATTTGGTATATTGCAAAATTATACTTTACTAAACACAGTGTGTGTATGTGCGCGAATGCACACACTTAAGTGGAGCAGGAAAAAAAGAAAATTTAGCAGGTCTTCATGCTACAGGTAACTGAATATAAACAAGTTTTAAACAAACCACAGGAGAAATACATACAAAAATATAAAATCTTTATCAGCTTGAATCCAATATAATATTGGCAGAGGGAAAAAAGCTATATTAGCAAGATTATTTTGGTTTCTCCAGTTCTACAGACAGGAGCATATATGTTCTGGTGATCCTTAGTTATGTGCAGCTGGTTGTGCACCTAAGAAGTGCATTGCATTCTTTCCTTATACATAGTACACAACTAAATTTCCATGACTACAACATCATTTGCACTGTGGAATGATGCTGCTGAATACTGTGAGTGAAACATTAATAGTCATGATGACTATGGACTTGTCTGCATTGGCCAGAATATTGTAGGCTGCATCTGAAGTATTCTGGCCCCGGAGCTACCCTGAATTCCCGTTGTTACCTCCACATTCTGTAGCAGTGCTGGGTAATTGTCTATACATGCATCCCTGCCCTGTACCTGGTGCCTCTGGGGTCATAAATGAGGTGTCCAGTATTGAGCACATAGCTGAGCACCACTTCATTAGGGCGTCACTTGTGCCAGCAACAGCAGCAGAGTGCTCTGGGTCTGCCTGCAAAATCCAGAGCAAAAAGTAAGTTATTTTAAACTGATTTAATGCTGGTATAATGCAGATTCTGTATGGAACTGGCCTTATATCATGAAGACAATCCACACTTGAAACGGGGATTTGACCCTGCATCATGTAGACATGTAGACAGGAGTGTCATTTGGCCCAAGTAGACATGATCTATAAGGGTTGTTTCACTGACACATTATTACAAATCAGTCATAATCCAATGTTCTGGTCTTGCATTGCCTGTATTTTCAGGCCTCTAGGAGATTTCATTTAGTACCAAACATGACACACATCACTATTATTAGTTTTAGTGGTGCTAAATGTTGGAGCAGAAAACCATTCCTGTCCAACATTCTGAATAAAGACTTCAGGTTTTAATTAACATTTTAATTCTAAAATATCTTCTATTGTGGCATGTATCAGAGTCCTGTTTGTTTGGTTGGTTGTTTGCCCTATCACAAGTCCAGCACATATGATTAAATATTCCTTCTTTCTTCTTACATTTCCAACAAACATTGGAAGAGCCTTGATAAAGGCTACTTTTCATTGTACTGATTAACTGGATAGAACACACAGAGTATATTAGGTTGACAATCTCTATCAAACAGCAACTAGCTACTGGAATGAAACCCACTCATATATCATCTGGGACCCATATGTTCATTTTGTGACAGTACAGGACAGGTTTGAAAATATTTCAATCTAGAGAGTATCCCTTTATTATACAATTATAGCAGTTTGATACCTTGTTAACTGCCATAGATTCATTCTATGGAATCCTGGAATTTGTAGTTTGGTGAGGGATACTCAGAATTCTCTGTCTGGCCAATGTAGTGCCACAGTTCAGAAGTGTACAGTAGAGCTTTGCAGCAGAGAATGCTTAAGGACCTTATCAAACTACAAATCACAGAATTCTGGAGGCTAGAGCCATGGCAGTTATAATGGTATCATATCTGATATCATATCTGATTTAGAACTATAGTGTGAATACCCTTTTACTTCTGTCACGTTTGCCAAAATCTCGTCAATGTTCTTATTCTGCCCACCTGTGAGAAAATACTGTGGGTTTGCACTAAAGTTTTACCCACAATCATGTCCTCTTTCTTCTGCTTTATACAAATATGTCTTGCTTTTAGCAAAAGATTTTGTGGGATTTTTCTTGAGAACCTTTGTGATTAAACTGAAATCCCCATTCACTCTTTTAAACATTTTGGATGATGACATACTCACTTTCCATCCTCATGGTTGTGAAAGGTTGCATTCTTAATCATGGGATAGTCTGTGTCGGATACAACAGCTTAATTAGGATAATAAAAAAGAGCATTAATTAGGATTTATGCTCCCTTCAGAGTGACAGAAATTTTCTGTGCTCCATAGGGAGCCTTGGCTGGGGTGTGGTTGGATTTGTGCTATCATTGCATAAATCAGCTCCAAGTGAATGTCTGTCTCCAAACACACAGAATAAACACAAATTAAAGCATCAGGGCTCCCACATCTGTCATTCTAGTTTTTTAATGAGTTTGCCAAAAGGGGAATTCACTGAAAAGTTGTTTCAACAGGGACAATATCATGAGCAGGAGATGATTTGGGGATGTTTTGGCAGACTTACTCTTCACTGTTTTAATTCTTTGAAGAGCAAACTCTGGAAAAAAAAATCAGAATGCCTATTGCCATTTCAGCCAGACAAGACACTCGGGAAGTGACACAAAGATATGAAAAAGAGTTATTATGATCCTGCTTCAGAGAGGAACACCTAAAGGCAATTACCCTGATCCAGTGAAGAATTCAATCCACCTTTCCCAAAGGGAGTGGGAACCAGCACCAGTTCCATCATGAAGCACAGTGGGGCAACCACCTAAGCAGCAACTAAGCAGATTTCTTGCTGTTGCTGCTCTTAGTAGTAATACTAGTCTGGGGACAGGTACATGTGGTATTCCTTCTCCATGTGCCAAAGAAACCTTACTTTAGCTCGATTTGGGTTTGGGGTGACTTTTGCTATTCTTCACATCAAGCAGTAGAATATACACAGAACTGCAGGGAACTCTCACAGCTGAGCAATAGATATACACAGAAAAAGGGAAGAAGAATTCGATGTTGCTCAAATGCACAAAGAGTATAGATAATTGAGAGAAACATGATTATAAAAGTGGGGGATTCCACTTTTTCAAAATCAGTTTTGTCCTCAGGCAGTGACAGAGCTCTGTGTAGAAACCTGCCTCTGTATGCAAAATAGAGCTGATGAACTGAGGCCTTTATATGAAAGTCACTGTGATCATATTAGACTTTGTTCCCTGAACCAAATTCTGTCCTCTGCTGCAGGGTCCTGTTAACTGCACATCAGGGCTTTTTTGTTATCAGCTCAAGTACAGCGTCCACAGTCAGGCATGGAATAAGCCTGCACCCAGTTCCTTGAAATGCAGCCATTACATACAAATGCAGGCATGTTTTGAAGTAACTTAAACATATTTATGTTTTAGGGAGATTTTGGGGGGATTACCTCTCAATATCTATCTGAATCTCTCTCTCTCTCTCTCTCTATATATATATATATATATATATTTCCCCAACATATTGTTGACCTTCATACATTAAACCCACTTCAACACACCATCTCTCTATACATACATGAAACAGAAAGAGTATTATCCTTATAACTTGAAAAAAAATGGACTACTGCTCTTAGAATTCCCCATCCAGCATATGCCACCTGGGGATTCTGGGATTTCTTGGCCAAAAAAAAAAAATATCTTTTCCCCTTGGCCTGGTTATCTATCATGCATCCATCTAATCCAGAGTATGTATCGTGGTGATACCTTTATTAGATATCAATAGGTCATAATAAATATGTTGACCTTCTAAAGATATAATGTGTCTTGCTGTCAGTTTTTCAAAGCTGGTAATTGGATGCTCCTTTGGGGAACAAACCTCTGTTTCAAGTTGCTTTGTAAAGTGTCACAGTGCAAAGAACATCATTGTCATCATAAAAAATAAAAATGATTTGAATGTGACCTCTATGATTGATCTGGTATAGACTGAAACATCTAGAGTTCTGGCAAAGTCAATGTATTTTCATTCATTTATTTATTTAACTTGTGTGATGCCTTTCTTTCAGTGTGGGACTCCAAACCCCTCACAGCATAAATTAAAACAAAAATGATTAAAAATGAAGATTTTTAAATTAATTAATTAATTAATTATCTATAACCAGTATAAATACATTTAAAAACATAATAGTGAGAATGAAAATCCAGTACACGCTCATACATAAACATTCAAAACTATTGCAAGTCCTATTGACACCCACAGGATGGAGTTTACTTTCAGGTAATAGAAATCTATTACAATTGGTCATTTAGGTCCACAGAGCCATATTAATCATGTCCCAAAGTTTACTATGGTGTTTTGTTTTGCTTTCTGCCCTTTTCATTTGAACAGCAGACACTCATGCTGCATCATACATTACCTTGGAATAGCAGTCTCAAAACAAACAAACCACCTAATCTGTTTTTATATGGCATAGGGACAAGGCCAGTGCTTCACAAAGAGGCTAATACCAGCATTGGGAACATGAATCTATTTATACCATCTCCTGGATGATCACACTATAAATCCCAATTATTCTATGTCACAAACACAAACAAAAATGAGATTCATATTTTAACAAGTGCAAAAACAGTTGATTTACTCATTGTTTTTAATTTCAGTTCTTCAGTAGGTCTTTAAATTTTGCACTAGAAATAAATTGAGAATGAATATGTGAACCTCTTTTTTAAATTGATTGAATGTTATATTTATTTATGGTATGGCTTGGAACTAGACCTAGGTCCAAAACACACTGCAGAAAATCCAGTCTGAGACTGCTTTAACTGCTCTGGCTCAGTCATAGGGAATCCTGGGAATTGTAGTTTATTGTGGCACTTCTCTGACCGAAAAGGCTAAATGTCTGGCAAAACTACTGATCCCAGTGTTCACTAACATTGAGCCAGGGCAGTTAAAGTGGTCTACTGTGTGTTTTGGACCTATGTCATGCTTAGAGCAAACGTTATGCACTGAAATTAATGCTTAAGTTGTCCTAAGGACAATACTGCACTACATTGTTATATTATTCCATTTTTACTGCTTTGGCTGCTTCCTGTGGCATTTTGGGGTTTGTAGTTAAGTTCGTAGTTTAGTGAGGCCTAAGAGCTCTCTGACTGAGATTTTGCCCAAACTGCAAATCCCAGGATTCCACAGGAGGCTGCTGTATAATAGTGCTATAACAGTGTAGTGAGGTATTATGACTTGCATACATCGGCAGTGGACCGTAGCCCATGAAACCTTATGCCAGACATTTCTTCTTCTCAATTAGTCTCAGAGGTGCTGCAAGAATCCTTTACAACTTGTTTTCATTCCATGGATTACAGTGGGTCTACTCTAAGCATGATAGCTAGCAGACACGATCGGTATTATTCTCTTGACTGAATAAAGATGTTCTTGGGGAATGAGTACATAAACTTGGGAAATGATGTACAAAGAAAGGTCGCTCCTGGATCAGGTGCTATGGGAGGAGAGGTCAAATAAGGAAGATGAGTGGAGAAGGTGATCTCTCTCTCTTTCTCTTTCCCACAGACTAATATTCTCAGTTGCTCTGCTAGCTGACACTCCTTGGCCCAGCTGGCATTGTGTCAGATCAGCTCATTATGGACTATCAGCAGAAGAGGAAGGGAAGAGGGCATCTAGAACAGGTTTGCTGGGTTCAGACAGCATTTTTTTCTGCCACTAGAAATTTCTGGGAGCCACCCAGACTACCCCAAACACTTTAGTTAAAACAAAAGAATCCCAAACAAAACCATATGTGGGCAGAATCCCACAATGTGCTGCAATCAGTTTTAAAAGAGGCTTTCTGGAGATTTATCCTTTTTTGCCAGAAAAAACAATCAGACTACATGCAGACCCAGAGTTGCATTTCACCATGTTGTTCTTGTTGTAATAGAAGTAGTTGCTGTTGTGTGTCTGCAAATCATTTCTGACTTTTGGTGATGCTACGGTGGCCCTATCAGGGGGTATTCTTGGCAAGATTTGCACAAAACAGGTTTGCCATTGCCCTCTCCTGAGGCTGAGAGAGTGTGCCTTGACCAAGGTCATTCAGTGGGTTTTCATGTCTGAGTGAGGATTCAAACTCTGGTCTCTCCTAATCCTAGTCCTTCATTCAAACTACTATATCACACTGGCTCATTTTGATTATTGCTGATCTAGAAATAGGATATCCTCTACACTATAGCATTAGAGCTCTGTTTCAATATCATTTAGTCACTGGGATACAATCAAATTTGCACTTCAGTATTAGATGATAAGTACAGTTTAGAATGTATGAACGTTGAATGACAAGTGCAGAATGGATTGGCTGAGAGACCATTGGAGATGCTGTTGGAAAGACATGTCCAGAGGATGGGACATAGAATTAGAGTTTGGAAGATAACAGAAACTGTGTTTTGGATCCTTCTACCCCCTTCTGAATTAATATGCAGAAAGGGGAATGCCTTGATGCATTCTTTTCATTGTTGATTTCATCACATGCATAGAAGGAGAGCCAGCATGGTGTAGTGGTTTAAGCACTGGACTATGGAGACCAGGGTTCAAATACCAGCTCAGCCATGTAAATTCACTGGGTGACCTTGGGCAAGCCAAACTCTCTCAGCCTCAGAGGATGGCAATGGCAAACCCTCTATGAAATCCCTGTGATAAGTTCCTCTTAGAGTTGCCATATGTCAGTAATGACTTGAAGGCACACAACAACAATAGAAAGACATTTGATGTGAAGGCAAGTGTTTCCTGAGCATGGGGAGGTTTTCCATGTGAGCAAGAACCCTATCTTCTTGGTTACATATAAACAGGAATCTCTATTCTTCAGACTTGTCTCTTTCTGCAATAGGAAAGCAAAAAGCAAGTGAGAAAAGGCTGGGTGCTTCTCTGCCTATCCAAACAAGTAAGCAGCTTTTGAATAGGGCAAAAGTACCATAATTTTTATTGATTACTCTTTATGAATTTTGTTTGTTTTATTTGAACTGCTCAGAGATCCTTGTCTACTGAAGGACAGAATAAGTATATTTACAAAGAACCTATTTTTCCTTTGATATATTGCTGTGTTTTCCAGCTGGGTACAACTTACAACTTCTTTTTTTAAAAAAGCATATCAGAAGGAAAACGGCTATCTTCAGAGATATTTTTGAGTGACATACTTTTATTTCTAAAACATGCCAAATCACTCTACAAATATCATGAGTACCACTCACCAGTTATGGCGTTGGTTAGTAGCATTCATATGTTTGTATTCTTATTAAAACAATTGTACCTCCTTGTTCTTTTCAAACTGATTCTTTTCATCACTTGTATTTCATCAAGATGAGTTATTCCTTTGATTACTGCGTTCACAAAATGATGATCCTCTTAGCTGTATTCCTCCTTAAGTGTTGCTCATACCATATGTTTCCCATTATATTTTGTAACCGGAATAGAGACCATAGTAACAATCCAGGCAAAGAAAGCCATACCCTGTGACCCAATTCTATACATGTTTACAAAGAAGGAAATATTACTTGCTTCAGTAACCTTATTCTGAGACAGCCATGCACAAATCTAGGGTTGCCATCCAAAACATACAGATCCAAAGAATAAACCCCACTGAATGAAGAATAGACTGCTTTGCTCTGTATGTCCCCCAAAATAAATGGAATATTTACAAATCTTGCCTTGATTTCAAGGTTCCTGCTGGGTTCTGAGTATTCCTTCCCTATGAAAGTCCTGTGCAGTTCATGGAATTACCCTAAATTGACAGGTGGCTTAAAGAAATATACTTTCCTTAATGGGTGTCTAGATTTCTCTGGGGCAGGCAGTCTTTGTCTAGGGACAATTTCCCCCTCCTACAGTCATAGAATCATAAAACCATAGACTGATAGAAGAAAAGGCTCTGGAATGGATAGTCTCTCTAACAAATTTCTGATATGCCTTGAAGATAATTTCCTCTTTCATAAGGTGGGGCAAGGAACAAGAGGATGTGCAATCCTGGACCTCATTTTAACCAACAAGGACGAGTTAATCTCTGGAATCAAAGCAGTTGTGGGGAGCGACCCTCTAATGCTAGAATTCATGATTGTGGAAAAGGCCAAATAAATATAGTGAAACATGAACCTTGGGTTTTAAGGAACCCGATTTTATCAAGCTCATGGAAATGCTGGGTATAAACCCATGGCTAGAGATGCTAAAAGAAAAAGACATCCAGCATGGGTAGGATTTCATGAAGAAAAAATTGCTAAATGCACAGTCACAAACAATTTCATGGAAGAATCAAAATGGAAAAAAACTGAAAAAACCAATGTGGCTGCATAGTGCATTTGAGGAGGAGGAGGAGGTGAAAAGGAGATCTTTCTTTCATATGGTTTCCATTAATTGAAATAGACTTGATGGCAGTTAAGAACAACTATTATAGATTGTACACTAACTTTATCATCTCACATTAATATAAAATAGAATAGTTATGAGTTGTGAGCCCATATTGTACTTTGACAATAATGTGCAGAGTAGTGGCGAGGAACATGTGTGTCATGACATTTTAACGTCTCTTTGAAAAACATGACATTGAAAATTATTGCCAAAGTAGAAGGTCCTTTGAAATTAAAAATATTTCCATCTTTACAGCTGTATTTTCTGATAAAATGGTGGGGAATGGGGCGAACAGGGATTGGAGAATGAAAATGGTCTCTGTATTACCAAATGTGCTTATTGCTGATCTAAAAACCCCTAATACAGTAATCTTGCTGGTATCAAGCAGACCTTAATCTGCAAGATTCCTAGATTTCTGTTTGGGAGCCCTGTTTTGATTATCTTTCATGGAGAAAAGGACAGAAATATAACTTTAAAATAGAATTAAAACCTGGGCATTCTCTCAGAGAGAGGACCATGTGTTTGAATATGTGTCAGGAACTGGTGACATACTTGTACCCATTGACTAGAACTCAGATTGTTTAGCGAGATGTATTTTTTTGGGAGGAGGTTGTTGTTTTAATTTCCTGGAAAATCCCTGTAGACCTGCACTTGATGGCTTACAGATAGGCACCAGTCTATGATCTACCACTTTCAATAGCATCGTTCTAAGACATCTTTGGGCAGTGGATTTGCTTCTGAAGCCATTAGCTCTTTAGCTGCGTTCGGACAGAAATGCTCCCGACTGTTGTATTATGCCAATAAAACTTGACACCAATACTCTTGAGAATATATTTTATTACATTTGGGGAGGGGGCAGGATATCAATACAGACAGATGGCTAAGAAGAGAAAAACGGTTATACTTCAATTGCTGGAAGGTGTTAACTTCAAGTAGAGTTTACTGATCGGCTAAAATGCTCTCAGGATGTGTAACTCCAACTAAGGTACAATAAACCTAGCAGACTGGGGATCAAGTTGTAAACTACAGCTATTCTGTGCTGTTTTGTCTGATCAAAGTAGATTGCTATGGACTGTTTGTTGGTGAGAGGCTTAGGCATGTGGGACATCCAAGGGTGATGATGTTACACACAAACAGATGTTTAGGGCTGGAGGTGTGTGTGGGAGTTTCCTAGTGGCACTTGCATTTTTGTGACAAAGCAGTGTCTGAAAAAGCCAAAAGCATTCCTCCCCTTCCCTGCCCTCATTCTAATCTGTGGAGCTGAATAATAAAAGAAAAAAAATGTTTTTCTCTCTTCCTTTCTGGGCTGCTGCCTATCTAAATGTAGCATAAGTCTTCTGGAAAACCAAGCTCAAACAAGGATTTATTTATTTATTTATTTATTACTGAAGCTGTTGTTAGATTGATAGTAAAAAAGCTTTTGGGAAAGGGAACAAAGTGTTAGGTGGACATGGCTGGAAGTCAGCGAAACTGAGGTTTAAAAGATTAAATAAGAATGGACGAGAGCAGTGCTTTACACCCCCTTGCCTGGCCTAATACTGAACCTAATTTCCAAGCCTTTCCTATAACAAATCAAGCCAATTAACCATAGTATAAAAAATAAATGTCAACTTTAGACCCAGGCCCAAGGCGATTCATTTCAGTGAGGTAAGCTTAAAATATTATTTTCAGCTGCCTTCCTGGGATACATTCTGTGGATACATTGCAACGTGGATGCATTTTGCAATGTATCCACATTGCAAAATTATAGCAGCTTGACACTACTTTAACTGCCATGAATCTTTGGATCTGTAGTTTGGTGAGCCACCAGACTAGTCCTCATCAAACTACAAATATCAAAATTTCACAGGATGGAGCCATGACAGTTAAAGTGGTGTCAAATTGTTTTAATTCTTCAGTATGGACACACCCCAGATCAAAGCTGCATTGAATCCTTGTACCAAGAGGAAGGTGGGGTATAAATTAATAAATAATAGTAATAATAAATAATACAAGTTCAGCCAATTCACATGGAACATTTACTGACTTACTAGAAAGTGCACTATTCTATTGAGCTCAATGAGATTTTTGTTGTTGTGTGCCTTCTAGTCACTTCTCAATTATAGCAACTCTAAGGTCACATCATTTTCCTGGCAAAGTTTATTCAGTGGGGTTTGCCATTGCCTTTTTCTGAGACTGAAAGAGAGTGACTTGCCCAAGGTCATCCAGTGAATTTCCATGGGTGAGTGAAAATTCAAACTCTTGTCTCCCAGAGTCCTAGTCCACTCAGACCACAACAGCAGACTGGCTCTCATTCTTCTGGACAAAGATGTATATGTATATGTATAGGTCTACACTGTTAATTCCATTGAAAACTAATGGCTTAATAGTTGAAGACTACCACTGGGTGGATGATCCTGCCATATAAAATTCTGATAAGGGTAGCCATATTAGTGCATTGCAGCCTGAGATCTGGTCCTCAACAGCCTTGCTCATGTCTTGGAAATTCAGGGCTGGATCATGCCATTCATCAATGGCTAAGAAGCAAAATAGAATTAATGTGAGAATGTACCAAATTATCCCACTCCATGAAATTTCCTAGCCATAAGTAGTTTTTTGAGGATAATTGTTCTATTTGATTCTTTGTCTAAAAGATTATTTCCAGAAAACCTCAAAATGGGTTATTATTTGTCTAAATTTTGAGTTCTCAGCATAGAAACCAATTCACTGTGCCTTCCAGTTGTGGCTAACCTATAAAAAAATTTAAAAGTAATACCACACTTTTAACATTGTGGTGTGAGTTATTATGAGATATATTCAAAGTGTGGGGAGAAAAGGTTTCAAGTACTTTGAATGCGGATGTTAAAATAGGAGATCTATGTGGCCAGTACAGCAGTGTTAATGTTTCAGGAGAGATTTGTTCCAGTAAGAACTGAATCTTTTCTGATAAACAGATACAGAAGAATAGAAACAGAGCATATTGTTCTTTTCACATGGATTTTTGGGGGTAAATATCTCAATGACTGAATGCAGTAGAACAACAAAAATAAAAATCAGCTCTGTCAAACTGTTGTAGAGTTCCCTTGGCATACACAAATGATTAGGCTTATTTATCAGATGCATTTATCAGATGTAAGCAATCCTAAAAGCAGAAGGCATGAGTATCATATATTGTTGATGACCTACAAGTTAAAAGTGCAATTAGTCACAAAACGGGCCCTTTCCACACTAAACAATTATAGCTGATTCCACTTTAACCACCATATTTTTTTCCCTATAAGTCCTGAGATTTGGAGTTTAAGAAAGAATAGTTGCAATTCTGTGCCAGAAAGTTCTGCATCCCCATTGAACTACAAACTCCGGGATTCTATGCTGCCTTTGCAGCTCAAGTGGTATCTTAGTGCAAGGACTGTAATATGAAAGGGCACAGTGTTGCACTATTGAATGATCCTTTGCAAGGTTTCAATCTGTCACCCACACCCTTTTCCATTAAACCATGATATTCTACCTTCAGCTATTTTCCATATCTGTTCCTCCCCTAAGAGTTAACTGGAATTCACATAGAATGAAAGTTAGAAGATAGAATAAATGTAAAGTAACAACAATGTTGAACAAAGTTAAATATGTTAGGAGAAAGTTACTTGGAATTTGGTAGAATGATGTGTAGCTAAAACTTTAGAAGGTAAATATAAAGGATTACAAATGAAATATGGGGAAAATAATCAAATCTGTAAGGTAGGAAGGATATGTTGCAAAATGTAGAAAGTATGGATGCAATTGTGTGTTAAGTAGAAATTTATCTGTTTAGGGAAGGGTTAATATAACCTTCAGATCTACTCTCAGAGGAAGAGGGACTGTAGTTGGAAATTAGTTTGTGAAGGGAGGTAAGCGCAAGTGAACCCCAAAAGAAAGTGGAAAGAAGGTAAGAGAGAGAAAGAATAGGAAAGTAAAGGAGAGAGTGAAGGAACTAGCTAGAGAAAACTGAAGGGATTATAGGGGAAAGGATGGAGATAGATATAAGCAAATAGGTGAAGATGTAGAAATATTTAGGAAGGTTAAAACTAGAGTGAAAATATTAAAGTGAAAGAAAGGAGGAAAGTAAAATCAAGAAGGAAACTGGGTAAGATCTGAGGGTTAGCTTGGTCTAAGGAGTTTTAGATATAAACAGAATAGGTTTAAATTAATTTTAGATTAATACAGAAAGAAAAAGAGATAAGGTGTAGAATGTAATGGTATGTCTATGTATAAAGTTATGTTTATGTATAATGTTTATGAGTGTATTATGAAAAAAATGGAATTCTATAGCCATTGTTTTGCTTACCTTATTCTCATATTTTTCAGTGGGTGTTAAAGTTTCAGGATTTTTAAAATGAAAAAGAAAATGTAGCATTTGTACAGGAAAGTTGCGTAAAACTCTTTGGGGCTATTCTTTTTGTTCTTGTGCATGAACAAAAAATGTAGTGATACTTTATAACGATTCATTAATCTATTTGGTCTTGAAATGCTCTTTCTTGCCAGGGATGAGAAAATTTGGATTATTCTTTCCATTCCTAGGGTAAGACAAATGGGCAGAAAATGCCTATTTTCTGTGCTGGAAATGTTTTCTATGTAGAATTGTGTTTGCTTGTTTGTTTAGTGAAGAAAGTACTGTTTTCTGTGCAAAAAAACAAAACAAAAACACATCCCTTTGGTATGGCACAAACTAGATCTTGAAATGTCAGTAGTGTCTGAAAACTGATCTGTTTTTATTAATTTATTTATTGCAATGAGGAGAAAAATTGGCCCCACACCAGAAGAAAGACAACATAAATTGGAACAACAAACAAAGAAAGAAATGGTAAAACTATATGTTCTTGCTTATAAGAATGGCATAGCCTCCAACATTTTACAGTTAAAAACTAGGATCTGTGTGGCCAAGCAAAATCAAAGTATGGTCAAGATGTCAAAAGTTATTAATCAGGAAGAACAGACAAATTGAGAGAGGCAGTGGCAGTTTGCTTTTGCTGGAGTCTACAGGGAAGGGGAAGATTCTGCCCCTCCTCTCCTCTCTTCTCCTCCCACTGAGTTAATTGAAGGGAAACAAATTTTGCACTTCCAACCCAGGTTGCAGCAACTGAAGTAAGCAGAGGACGAAGTGGGAACATGGGGAAAAGAGAGAAAAACTGGGCCATTTTTAAAGCAGATGAAAAAGTTGGGAGACAGAAAATTAATCAGGATGGTTCCTGCCAAACTGGAAAAGTTGGAGGGTATGGAATGAAATTTATGAAGATTAATATACCCGGTGCCCACTGATTTTATTCACAACTCTTCACATAAATAATAATATACACGGTTTCAGCAATTTGTCTGGTGGTATTTCCTTTTGACCATCTGGGGGCCCATTCTCACTACATTATAAACCGTTTTGCAAACTGCTTTAAAAGGTGGTCATTCACACTTGTGCCAGGTTTTCCTGACCCAAATTCAGGGTGTGGGGAAACAGCACAAATTCTCCTTAACCCAGTGCTTTTGATACCGATGAATTTTATGTGTCTTTTTGAAAGAACCGATCTTTTTTTACCAGCCACCAATGGGAATTTGTTGTTGATTCAGTTTGGAGCACAGGAAGGGAGGGGTTAATGTGCAGGGGGTGGTTCATGCCCATCCCTTTGCTCTCTCCCTGCCAGCCAAGCCAAAGCCATAGCCAGGGAGGGGATCCTTCTGAGAATATCATTAGATGGTGTACTTTTAAAAAAACACATTTTTTTGACAGCTTATGCACATCTTAGCAATTGCATGGCCACAATAGACAGTACCTTTAAATACTGGTGTCATCAGTATGTCAAAGGTGCACATGATTTGATTGACTTCTTTTTTTAAAAAAAATTCAGTGGCAGTGAAGGTTAGGATTCATTTTTTCTTCCTTTCTCAGAAATAAAACCACATCAGACTCCACTCCCAAGCTGATGCAAACAAAGCTCTCGCACACATATTATATTGCATTTATACCCCGCATTTAAACCTGTGGGTTTTCTTGGCTGAGAGAGTGTGACCGCCAAAGGCTAACCTGTCCCTGGCAGTTAACTGGCATAGTTGCTCCAGAGGAGCTTCCCATTGCTATCCTCTAAGGCTGAGAGAATGTGGCTGCCACCAAGGCTAACCTATCCCAGGGTTTTTTGGCAATGTTTCTTCAGAGGGGCTTGCCATTGCCATCTTCTGAGGCTGTGAGAGTGTGACTCCCCCAAGGCAAACCTATCCTAGGATTTCTCGGTACAAAAATGCTAGTGTGAATGCAACCTAAATGTTGTTATTTTCTATTAAAAACATGCATGATCTCTCACTTTCAAGGTTTCCAGTGAGAAAGGAGAGATTTGTTGAGATATATAAAATGATAAAATAGAAAAATCAGAGTAACTTTATATAAGTCTTGGGAATATTGCAATATAAATAGGCTAAATGAACTTGCTCCCACATTAATCCAACACATTTTGTAGATACTTAACTCAAGGAACACACAGTATTTGACGATTGCTTTTTATCTGCATGAGCCACTTTCTGATTCTTTTATCTAAGCTGCCACTTATCTTCTTCTAGAAAAATGCACAGGTTCACTATCATTACAGCCTTATCTTGAAATCACTGCTACTGGGTGTTCCATAAGGAAAGGAAAAACACACACACAAAGAGAAAAACACAAGTGAGCCCAAAGACATTAAACATTACAATTAATATGATTTTCTTTTTAAAAAGCTTTGGGAATACACCACCACCATGCATTATTAATAACAAAAACTGATATAATTCAATCTACATCCTATGGCTGCTGTTTACTCAATCAATCAATCATTCATTTGTGTGAATGGTCTTTCTTAATTTGGTCCTAATAACAAGCTGTTTCCCCCACAATGACCTCGTTCAGAATTATGCTAAAGTGTGCTTTAGTAGAGAAGTGGGTAGCCACTTGCAAGGGCAGACTCTCCACTCAGAGCTATTCAGTATAGAATGTCAGTATCAGATTTTAAACTTTTAAAAATTTCTTAACCTTTCTAACTAAAAGCCATTCTAAAAGCCTACCTTTTTAACCCCCCGCCCCATGTTTCCAATTACTTTTAAATATTGTTAGTGGTTTAATTTCAAATTAATGTTGACTCTTTATATGCTTTAACTTTGTTGTATTTTAATTTGTAATCTGCCTTGGGTCCCAGGTTTGGGAAAAGGTGGTATATAAATATATAACAACTGGTATCCTACATTGCAGATTTGTAACCTAAAAGGTTTGGGTCCATTACTGCTTCGGATGCAGCCATTTTCAGTAAACTCACTTTTGGCACTATTGCTACAATCACAAATGTCCCTCTCCTACCTTTTTTTACAACCAGCAGCCACATAAAGTAATAAAGGTGATCAGGGTGCTGCAGATTGATATTTGCAGAGCCTTTCCCCCAGTGATCCCCAGTGCGACAGTCAGAAGGACTCCTGTAACAACTCCTTATGCAACCATTATTCTGCTGTGCCCTGATCACCTTGTTGCTCAGTGTGGCTGACAACAGTTAAAGAAGATTTGGAAAGTCAGGTTGAGAGATCAGATGAAGGAGATTATTGCATTCACTTTAAAGTGACTCATCCCCAACAGGATAAAATCACATTTAATTTTAAAAACGGGTGTTGTGGCTCTCAGCACGGCCAGGTGAGTACAACCCATTGCAACCCGGATCCCAGCTGCTTTTATCCAGCAGCTTTTCAAAAATTGCAAGCTCCTGTTTTTGAAAAGCTGCTGGTTAAGTGCAGCTGGGATCCAGGCTGCAGATGGATTGCACTTGCCCAGCCACTGCTGAGTGCGATAACACCTGCTTTTAAAATTAAATGTGACTTTATTCTGTCAGGGATAAGTCACTTTAAATTGAATGTGATAATCTCTGAAGTTATACATTTGTAATCATGCCTGTAATATAGGAGCTTGTGAAACAACAACATGCCTTCTCCACACTACCATGCTTCAAATAAATTAGCTGAACTAGCTATCAGTTCATGCCAGGAACCATTTTAAACTTTTGGTTCTAGGATTTAGGGTTGTGTGATCTAATCTTCCCCAGCACCTGGCAGCTTGGTTAACATGCACCATTTAGGAATTTAAAATCTACAAGCAAAGGATTTTTGTCTGGTCCGCCAACTCTCACTATTCTGTCAATGCTGTAAGCCTTTCAGGATGTGGCTCAATATCTGTGGAACAGTCTTCCTTTAGACCTCTGGACAGAGGAGGATCTCACCCATTTTCATAAGGGGTTAAAGACCTCTTTCACCAGATTAAGCTACTGAGTTGTGTCAGAAGTTGCTGATATGGGTAGTGGCTGGTTGGATGTTGGAGATTATATGTATTTTTATAGTATTATGTTTTATTGTCTCTTTTCTTTGATTGTATACTTTTCATTTCCACTCTTTAGGAGAAAGGACATTGCAAAAATGAATGTTATTATTTCTGGTTATAAGCAATAAAATAATTTACTTTTCATGTGCAACATTTGACACTTCTCATGGTGGGTTGGTTTGTATTTATCACAGAAAAGATGCACCCCACATCAACTCACTCAATATCTTCTGTCTGAATGGTGGGAGTAAAAAGCATTTTATTGAATATTATTTATATTGATGAATATTTTATTATTGTTATTGTTATTGTTACTATTAAGAATGTGTTTTAGTGTTCAGTAATTAATGAATAAAATCAGCACCACCACTGCCATCTTCATCCTACAGTGCACCAACCCCACTAAGGAGGAGCAGAAATGAGTCACAACATAAATTGTATGCTATGTAGAATTTTCAACTGTCTGGACTACTTCACTCATAGTATGTAGTTACCTTCCTTACATTGAATTTATAGGGTAAGACAGTACTATTACCAAAGACTTTCCAGGACATTTTATTGCCTGACGTAAAGGGCAAGATGGCTCTCGTTCTCATTTCACATACAAAAGCCAACTGGATCAGCAGATGAATCCTGTCTCAACAGTGACAAGACAACATCTTGCACTGATGCTGACAGCAGAGCTAGCTAATGGATGACAGGGTGGGCTATGCAAAATACATAGCTCTTATTTTCCAGTGCCCTGCTCTGCACTCTGTCTTGAGAACCTGCTGTCTAAAATGACTGTTGTGTTCTGGCTAATGAGGAGCAAGATTCTACCTCTATTTTTATCACTCATTTTGAAGAATGACTGGGAGAGGTTGAAGGGGACAGATTTGCTTAAGGTTGTGCATAATATACTTCTCTATAGAAATATGCTGAACTCAGTTCAATAGCATTGACTGGTTAATATGCAGAGGAGGAATGCAGCCCTAGTAAATAATATCCTACAACATTTCATACTTGGCAACTGGGACAAATGTGGCCAAATAGCATCAGAATATGGTCAAGATGGCAAACAATATTAGTGAGGAAGAATACACAAACTAGGGAAGGCTGCAACAGTTTGCTTTTGCCTGATCCTGCTGGCAAGGGCAAGATTACGTCACTTCCTCTTCTCTCCCCTCTCCCCTACTAAGTTAACTACTTTTGCACTCTGAATGTTGTTGTTGTTGTGTGCCTTCAAGTCATTAACAATTTATGGCAATCCTAAAATGACACTGTTATGGGGTTTGGCAAGATTTGATCAGAGGGGGCTTGCTTTTGCCTTCCTCTGAGGCTCAGGGAGTGTGACTTGCTCAAGGTCACCCAGTGGTTTTCCATGGCCAATTGAGGGTTCAAACCCTGGTCTCCAGAGCTATAGTCCACTGCTCAAACTACTACACCATGCTGGCTCTTTCAACTTAGTTTGCAATATTTGACATAAAATGGGCATAAAATTGGAACATGGGAGAAGGAGGGGGAAACTGTGATTCTTAAAAGTTAAAAAGTGGGATGACATGGGGTTAATTGAGAGAATCTTTGTCCTCATAGACAGCTGGAGGATATGATAAATTACTGGCAGAAGCCTATTTCAAACAAGGAGCTTCCTATTTCGTAGTCCAGCTACAAATTAAAAAAAACCCTGGTATAAATACTTTCAAAAATTTAGTTAACAAACTATGTAAATAAATCCTCAAACCCAAAGCTGGACTAGAAAGCTGGGCCAAAGCTAACAAAATGAAATTCAACACAGAGAAATGTAAGGTACTGCACTTAGGGCAGAAAAATGAAATGCACAGATATAGGATGGGAGACACATTGCGGAATGAAAGTACATGTGAAAGAGATCTAGGAGTCCAAGTAGACCATAAGTTGAACATGAGTCAACAGTGTGATGCGGCAGCTAAAAAGGCCAATGCAATTCTAGGCTGCATCAATAAAAGTATAGTGTCTAGATCAAGAGAAGTAATAGTGCCACTGTATTCTGCTCTGGTCAGGCCCCACCTGGAATATTGTGTCCAGTTCTGGGCACCACAATTCAAAAAGGACATTGAGAAACTGGAGCGTGTCCAGAGGAGGGCGACTAAAATGGTGAAAGGTCTGGAAACCTTGCCCTATGAGGAACGACTCAGGGAGCTGGGGATGTTTAGCCTGGAGAAGAGAAGGTTAAGAGGTGATATGATAGCCCTGTTTAAATATTTGAAAGGATGTCACATTGAGGAGGGAGCAAGCTTGTTTTCTGCTGCTCCAGAGAACAGGACCCGGAACAATGGATGCAAGCTACAGAAAAAGAGATTCCACCTCAACATTAGGAGGAACTTCCTGACAGTAAGGGCTGTTCGACAGTGGAACAAACTCCCCCGGAGTGTAGTGGAGTCTCCTTCCTTGGAGGTCTTTAAGCAGAGGCTAGATGGCCATCTGTCGGGGATGCTTTGATTTGGATTTCCTGCATGGCAGGGGGTTGGACTGGATGGCCCTTGTGGTCTCTTCCAACTCTATGATTCTATGAAAGCATATGTGCCCTAGAACTAGCCATGAAGAATTCTATAGGACTTACATAGGATTGATTGCATTACATTTAGGGGAAAAAAAGGTAAATGGAGATATGTGGAGGATAGGCTCATTGGTACATACATCACACCTTTACCTATTTTTCTGCTTGCCTGCAGACAAAGAACATTTGCACATGTATTTTCATATGGGAACTAAAGATTTCATTCAGCATATTTGATGCTGGCAAATCATGTGATCCTCAGGCTCAGGGTGATGAAGAATTTCTATGTCTTTTCTTCAAGAAAAGAGAAACAGCATAGGTGTCCAAACATTATCAGGCCTTGAGGGGGATATTGCACATTGATGTTCAAATAAGGTAGCTTTATTCAAAGGAGCTGCTACATCTGTTTTTTCCCTCAGTGAGTATTTTACAGTCACTCAGCTTTGCAAATTATTTGTCTGCTGCAGGACCTTAATAAAAAGATGGGGGGGGGGGCAAACCTCCACATTTCAGCACATGTAACTGAGATATTCATACTTAAAGGCAAATAATTCTGAAAGAATATGCTTCATATTTTGGATTGTGTCTCTTAAAAAAGTTGTATTATAAAGCAAATCTTCCGTATGCTGTGGATAAGCCCCTACAGAGCTGGAAAAATAATGATGTCATTTGCATATCTGCTGAAAAAGTGGAGGGTCTGAGATGTCCATTGATCAAGCTCAGTGCTCAGATCTAGCTTGCTTTTTTGTTTTATGCTTCATCTGAGTAATTTTGAGAGTTGGAGGGGAAAGCCATCTAAGAGCTTTAGAGCTGCTTGGAAAATACTACCTACCATTTTGTGCAATCATGTGCATTCCAAAAGGAGGTAGGAAAAAGGCCTTTTGGAGCCAAGGAATAAAATTGAGCTGTTTCAAGGATGCTTTCAAAGAACATCTAGAGAGAATGACTTACTTGCCAGGAGCAACAGGAAAAAAACAAAACTCTTCACAGCCTCATCCTTGTGCCACAGTTAAGTCAGAGGATTGTATTTTTGTTCTGGTCCTGTGATCTTCTAAAATTAAACAGTTTACATGCTTTAAAGAAATTAATGAAACAGAAAGAAAATGTGAAGTCAACAGATTTCTTTTAGACTGTTAAGTTCTGCTCTATTGCTAGGCCAGGTGTGGCACAGCAAGGCAAGGTGTGTAAAATCCCTCTTTCCTAGCTTGTAAATTGTTGCCAGAACCATAAAAATTAATATAACAAAATCCACAAAAAAGCAAAGTTAGTAGTATCTTACTTTCATTACTAAACATTCCCACTAGTAACAATCTAGCCCACATTTTAGAATATACAAAATATAACTATTATGCAAGCAATCTACAATGAAAAACATTGCAAGAATTAAATGTGATCAAGTCCAGCAGTACCTTTAAACAAGACAGAACAATATTTATTTATTTATTTATTTATTTATTTATTTGAGTATTTATATTCCACTCTTAGCCAAAGAGTCTCCCAGAGTGGCTATCATCCTTAAATATCTGAACCTATTAGTTAAAATTCATTGTTTGGCAATGATGATCTCCCCAAGAAAGTCTTTAGAGGAAGAATGTTCTTGCTGATATGCATCTCACTAACCCAGTTTTCCTAATAAGTATGTACAGTGTAATGCATGGCTTCTCCCCATCTTTTCTTCTAACCTCACTCTATTTCTAAACTCACTACAGATAGCACAGTCTCTGTGATGGCAGAAAGGCAAAAGACAAAAGCAGGTGAACTGCACAATGGCATCTGGTGGCTCTAATGTCAGTAGGGGTGCTGAGTCTGTTCTAGGATATAGTCTGAACTCAAATAGAACTACCCCAGGTGTTGAACATTAGTCTCTAAACAGATTTACTGCCTTGGGTAACTCCTTTAAACTATAGACAAAGAATACAGAGGAGATTCACTGCCCCAGTGACTGCTCCCACCAATCAGCACAGGAGTTGCATGACCTGCTTCATGTACTGAAAGGATACACAAGATAAGAACATGAGTTAGGCCTGATTACATTGTTGACTTGCCCACTGGCCGCACCAACCCATTTCCCATGTTTTTGAGAAGGGACCTCTATGCTCATAAGAGTGCATGGACATGAAGCCCCCTCTGACTCATTCCAAATGTGTAAAGGGAAGGAGGCATGGCAGACAATCACATCTATGGCAAGAAGGAGCAGCAACAGTTATGGAGACAGTGGAGAGTGTGGGATAGCTTGTAATCTACCACTCATTTTTCAGTGCACAAAAGGATTACATGAACCCCTTCAAGAAAAGGAAGCAGGAACAATTTTTCAGTATGTGCAGTCAATGAAATGATTGCATGCATGTTGCACAGGTATGTGGCATGTGCATGGGGACATTACAACCTAAAGACCCACTCATGGTTCTTAGGACCCAGTGGCTCTGAGGAAGATTTGGAGGGATAATTCTTCACTTATCTATCTCATGATTAACTACAGCAATATTAGTAACACAGGGCAAATGCCCTGGGCAGATTCTTGTTTAGCTATTTGTAGGTATGAAAGAAGGATTTCCATCACACAGACAGACATGTAGAACAGTCAGTCTCCCTGAATAAAGAAGATACTCTAGATACAAATCCCCAGAGCATAGAAATGTTTCCTTTTTAAAATAATGATGATGATGATGATGATGATGATGATGATGATGATGATGATGATGATAATAATAATAATAATAAAATTTTTATTTGTATTTTCCCACCTCTCCCTATGGATAACTCCAACAATCCCCTTGTTTGGGTGGCTCCCCCCCCCCACTTTTTGTCAGAACTTTTACCTAGGTTTGGGGATTTTGAGGGGCTCAATACACAAGGCTGATCTCAGTGTTGAAGATTGCCAAGAACCGGAGATCCAGAGACAGTCTGTCCCTGGGGACCCAGCTTAATAGGGTATGATGTATCACCTTACTTGAAAAGCTAACATTTAAATTAAGTCCCTTAGTGGGAACCAATGGCAATTTTGCCTCAGTATGGTATACAGTTATTGTGTTTGCATATCAAGACTCATCCCAGCCATGACCACAATGAAACCAGCTGAAACTTTGGAGAAACTCATTTTATTGGGCCTGTATTTGTTGACAATATTGACTTTGGAACTAAACAAGGAAACAAGACACTGCAATGTATTCAAGAGCAAAACTGTTCACAGTTCTTTGTATTAAGAACTTATTTACATGGGCCTTGATGCATAGCCTTTGTATTGTTACTAAAATTTGAAAATAAAATCTGTTTTAAAAAAACAGGAGGTGGGCAGGGATTGCATGCAACCATTTCCCCCAATTCTGATCTAAATTCCACAAAATAAATAAATAAAATAAAAACAAGAAGTCTTTCAGCAGAGCTTGTAAAATGAGCTGGCTTCACATCTCACCTTCTCAACTGCTGCTCAAAGCCACATCCAGAAAATTCCTTGGTACCTGCTCTTCCTGGCAGAAGCAAAGAGTGCAACTGAGTGGATGAAGCAAGCCTCAAACCTTCCTTCAGTGCCACCTGTGTCCCTTTAACCACTTTGGCAAAGCACTGTTACAGAATCTAATCACGTCAGCTGCACTGTCAGGGGCTCATGGGTCCATCTGTCCCGTAGTCTCATGTGTGCTCTTCTATTTCAAGCCCTGCACAGGCAGTTGACATCAGCCATATGGATTTGTCCCTAGATAAGAGAATCAGCACAGTCAACAAGACACTTTTTAAAAAAAGAATGATACAGAAATTGGAAAGAGAATCTGCTATATATCTGGAGGAACTTGGAAACGTTACTTTTTATGACTAAAGTTCCCAGAATCCCACAACTAGCACTTTTGGATGCTTCACTACTAATCATAAAGTCTCTTTACTAAAATAGGACCAAGAAATGAAGACGTAGAACACTTGAAGTGACATCAATCAGCTTTCACAAATTTGATAAGAGTATCTCAAGTTTGAAACAGCCAAGAGCTGTGAGTTGTTGTCACGCTACAAAAAATACCCTGAAGGAAGCAAGCTTTCCATGCGATTCATTTAGGGTTTGCTCCTACCTCTTTCATTGTAGTTGTCCTAACTTGGTATTCAGTTCATTTGTGTGTGTGTGTGTGTGTGTATGTATATATATATAGAGTAAATCCTTGACTATTAAAGTTAAACCCTTGACTGTTTTGTTCTTACAAGAAGGATCAAATAATTAAGGTAGTTTCTTCCCTCTGGGGGAGAATATGAATCATCATCCACAGTGTTTGCCCCATTTTTGCATATCCTGAAGCAACGTGGAGGGATGATTCTGCAGAGCAAAATCCATTTTTCTGCACAAAAAATAGGTTTCCTTTTCTGAACAAGAAACAGTGTTTTCTGCCCAGGAAACAGGTTCTCTTTTTGTGCTGCAAACACATTTTCTGTGTAGAAAACAGTGCTGTTGTTGTTTCATGCGAAAAGCTCATGTGCTTTTCTCTGAAGAATTCCTCTGCCACATTTTAGGGCATTCAAATACTAGGAGAAAATTGTGCAAAATTCTATTATGATGGGGCTTTCTGACAGATGGGAACCCTGTTCCCCCCCCCCCCCCGATATTTGTGCCCATACATTACAAAATTAATCTCATTTACACTGTGATTGGATGCATGTCTACTCAGAAACAAACCCTGTTTCTCCAGTGGGAATTTCTCACTGGCATGGCGTAATGGTTTAAGTGTTGGAGTATGACTGGAGATCAGGGTTCGAGTCCTGCTGGCCCGTAAAGACCCACTGGGTGACTTTGGCCAAGTCAGATGCTCTCCGCCTCAGGGGAAGGCAATGGAAAATCTCCTCTGAATGAACCTTGCCAAGAAAACCCTATGGAGTTTATCACACTAGGGCTGATTTTGGCATTAAAGAGAAATTACAGCGTTTTTAAAGCATCCTGCAAATGACGTGGAAATGGCGAGTAATTGTGTGAATGATTATCACACGCAATTGTGCATATTTCAGAAATGCATTGCCACCAAAACACCGAAAGTAAAAAGATGCGTGTTAATGCTTCTTTTTGACCACTTTAATGGTGGGCTTTGTGGGAGATCATGTGAAATCTTTATGCGTAATTACATGATTTTTCTGGGATATTCATGGGATAAACTCCCGATCTCCTTTGTGGGATGAACACCTACAATGCCCTTAGGGTCAGCATAAATCCCATAAATCAGAAATGACTTAAAGGCACACAACAAAAATAGTTTTTTGCAGCTGTAAAGAATCTTATAAATGAATCAAGGTTTCTCCTCCTTCTGATGATGATTCTGATTCTTCTTTAAAGAAACCCAGAAACTGGTTAGCAGTAGGTGCAGTACTGTAGCCAGCATTCCTCATTTTCCTCTCTCAAGGAGATCTAAGAAGAACAGGAGGATGGTGCTTGACAAAATGTGTTATTTATGCAGCCCTTCCATGGTTGGGGATGGGAAAGAGGGAGGAGGTGGGAGTATGTGTGTGGGGGGGGGATGGGGAAAGATTTCCTAAGCAACCCTTGCCCCCCTTCTTTTACTTTTCTTTCCAAAAGGCAGCTTGTCACATTGACGTCTTTGTCTACTACTTGCTCTCCGCGGAGGCGCATGCCGCCAGGGGGCGCTGTTGCTTCAGGTTGGGAAACACTGGGCTCTGCTCTGCTCCGCGAGTGGCTCCATGCAACCAGAGGCTGAGATGCCCTCTCTCTCTTTTTAAAAGAATCTGGGGGTGCTTTCGAACCCAGAACCGGAGGAAAGGGAGAGGGAAAACAACCCCCAGGTGTTTTTGTGTGTGGGCGCGCTGGCCAAAGTAGCTGGAATGGCTTCTACCGAACCTGATCATGGAAGTCCCTCAGTGGGAGCGCGATCCCTCCCCAAATTAAGCCGTTGCAAGGAGGAAGGAAAGAGAGAGCTCTGCCTGGCTGCTTTGGATCTGGCAATCAAAACAGAGTCTCTATCTCTCAATTTTTCTCTCCCCCCCACAAACCCTATATACACACACACACACACACACGCACACAGACTTCCTCGTTGTGGATTTCTCTTTGAGGGGAAACAGTGATGCTTTAAGGACCTCTTCCTTGCTTTTTAGCCCTACTCATTTCTCAAGAGGGATTCCGCCCCCTATCATTTTATTTTTATTTTTATTCTATTTTATTTTCCCCCGGATCCTAGACTTGCTCCTCACTCCTGCAAAGATGGAGGTTTAAATATAAAAATAAGGACACGATCCAAATGACCCGGATTTCCTCGCCAGCTCCCATGAAGGAGTGGGAAGAACATCTCTATTGGGGGCCTTTCTTAGGATGGATCAAGAAGATGCTGAAGCCAGGAATGATGGAGTAGAGACAACAAAATCCCCAAAAGACAAATATTTTCAATGTCCAAAAACGCTCAGTCGTTTTTCTGACACCAACCCCAACCGTCTAGAGACGATACAGAACATTTCCTATATATATATATAGGTTTGTGTGTGTGTGTGTGTGTATATATATATATATATATATATAGGTTGTATCTATATATATTTCTCGAGAGATGTCCCGCGTCGACGGCGTCTTTCTTCACTTTTTGCAAGAGAAAGGGATGGGGCACCGAAAAGAAAAAGGAGAGGGTGAAATCTAGAGAAAGCGTCGGCGATCGGCCTTGGTCTTCTCATGATGATGATGATGATGATGATGAGTATCCTTGTGTGTGTGAGAGAGAGAGTTTTAAAGAAGGGACCCTTGAAGCAAAGGAAGAGAAAGAGAAAAATAAGGGATAGCTGCAGCCGGGAAGACCGTTCTTGCCTCTGGAGTTAGAAGCAGGAGGTTCCTTTCCAGAGTCGAAAAGCAGGGTCCGACATGAAAGTCTTGCTATTAGGGATGGAGAAGAACACCCCAAATCCATTAAAGTCTCACTCTTTTGGGGGGAGTAGTAGTAAAAAGACCCAGATCCCGCAGCCCAGGATCCCTTGATGGGTCCAAGCCAAAGGTTTCCAGTCTATGTTGCAAGCTTTCCAAGCTCCACTGGCTTCTTCATCAGGCGAAGCACTTGGCTTGGACCCATCCAGGGATCCAGGGCTGCTGGATCTGGGGTCTTGTTATACTTTACGAGAGGAAGAATGTTCAAAGCCTCCTTGGTCCCAACTTTAGAGGACCCCTTGGAGGACTCCCTCTTCCTCCTGCTCCTCTTCAAGTTGAGACGGGGGCGGACCTGGGCGGGGCTTAGCCGGCCAGGGGCGCCTCCGATTGGCGGGCCTTCCTTGAGGGACAGCGAGACGTCACGGCCCCGCCCCCTTGGCAATGTCTACAGCCCGCTGCCCTCCCGATGTAAGCATTTATTCCACTGGGATAGAAGAGGAGGAGGAGGAGGAGGAGGAGGAGGCGGCTACTGGGGAAGCAGCGCCAGCAGCAGCAGCAGCAGCAGCAGCAGCAAAAGCACCAGCGGAGCCGGCGTCCCCAAAGCCCACCATGGCTGCTGCCTCTGCTGCCTCTGCTGCTGGGATTGTCTCCGTCGCTCTGGCCTCGCTCCTGGTGGGGATCTGCGAAGGGGTCACCGGCTCCCGGGTCTATCCCGCCAATGAAGGTGAGTGAGGAGGAGGAAGAAGAGGAGGAAGGAAGAAGAGGAAGAGAAGGTGGAAAGGGAGGAGGAAGGAGGAGGAAAAAGAGGAGGAAGGAGGAAGAAGAAGAAGAAGAAGAAGAAGAAGAGAGGTGGATATTAATAAAAATTATTATTATGACGAAGAAGGGGAGGAAGAAGAGGAAGGAGGAGGATAAAGACAAGGTGGAAATGGAGGGGAAAGAGGAAGAGGAGGAGGAAGAATAGGAAGAAGAAAGGGAAGAGAACGAAGAATAGGAAAAAGGGGGAGTAGGAAAAGGAGAAGGAAGAAGGTGAAGAAGGGGAAGGAAGAAGAGGAGGAGGAAAAAGGGAGGAGGAGGAGGAAGGCCCGGCGCTGGGAGTCCCTTTCTGCCTTTGCGCGGGTGTCCCGCTCCGATCCCGAGTTCGTTTCCCCCCCCTTTTTCCCTGGGGAGATTCAGTGCCTGGCGATATTGTGTGTGTGTATGTATGTATGAGAGAGAGAGAGAGAGAGAGTCCTTCGCTGCCCTCCATCCTGAGCCAGACCATCGGTGTTCCAAGGGAAGGCACCCCGAGTCCCGGGACCCGGCGAGGTCTTCCTCTCCTCTCCGTCCCTCGCCGCCTCCGATCCCTTTTGGGTTTTGCTTTGAATTCATTGTTCCATGAGACGATCTTGCTTTCTTTTTTCCCGGTCGGGAACTCGAAGTCGGACTCTCCTCGGCCCCCTTTAAACCCTCCGGGGACCTTCACTTGGGCTGCATCCGCACTGTAGAAGTAATCCGGGTTGACACCACTTTAAGTGCCACGGCTCAATGCTATGGAATTCGGGGACGTGGAGTTTGTCGCGGCACCGGATTCCATAGGATTGAGCCAGGGCACTTAAAGTGGTGTCAACCTGGATTATTTCTACAGTGCGGATGCAGCCCTGGATTCCCTGCGCTGCGGCTATATATAAAATCAGTTACTAATTCTGGCCCTTCGCCTTGAACTTCTCCATGGTCTCCCCCCCCCCCCCCCCTGGAAGAGGATGCCTTCCTTCCTTCCTTTCTCTCTCTCTCTCTCTCTCCCCCTTTCCTTTTCTTCCTTCCATCCGCTCTCTTTCCTTCCTTCTCTTTTTCCTTCATCCCTCGCTTTCCTACCTTCAGTAGCTGCTAGTCTGCCAACTGGGACCTTGCCTGTAAAATAAATCGCGATCTCCTCGAGGAAGGGGACGAAAGACAACGATAGAAAGGAATGGTTTTGGAGGGGGAACACGCGTACGTGTGAATGCGGAGACACGCGGGTTTCGCTCGGCCTGGGCCCCGACTTCAGGCGTCAAGGTGGCCTGGACGCTTCTGGAGTAGCCTCTCTGTCTTTGGATGTGTTAGACAGAGCTAGAGCATGCCAGCCTTCCTGCACAACTACCTCTCTCCCTTATATAGGAGAGGAAAGAAGGGATCCCCCCGACCAATTTTTGCTCCAATAATTTGTCCTGCGCACCTCCTCCTGCAACCCTAGTCCTCTCTGAATGGCAATGCTTGAAAAGAATCACCTGGCGCAGAACCCAACTACACAAAAGCAGCAAGCACTCGCAACTTGGAGAAGCCATGGGAGTTTGGGAGGCTGCTTTGCCACTGGCTGACCAAGGATCAGAAGAGTTTTGCAGCCCTCTTCCTCCTTCTCTCCAATTCCACTACTGTCTCTTTTGCCGCACATCCCTCCCCCTGTCATTTGTCTCTTAATCCAAGGGTTTGGGATATATTATTTAAGCATTGGCCTCTATGATGCAGAAGCAGCAGACTCCAGCACTGGGGCAGACAATAACATAATATTTGGCATCTTCTCCAAAATCAGAATTGTCATCACGGAATGGACCTCCTTCCCTGGTTAAACGATGCCCATTTTAAGAAGCCATCCCACTTGGGCAGAGCCTTGATTGGTGATTTATTTCAATAATAATAGTAATAATAATAATAAGCAACCTGTGGTTTTACAGGGTCGCCCACCCTTGGGAAGGCAAAGGGAGCAGCTGGGGTGTCCATGAATCTGTCCTGGCATCTTTGAAATCAGATCTGCACCAGGGGAGCCATTTTTCACTCTTAACACACCACATTGCGAACAGGAGGCTCTGGGAGGCAGCGCAGCATATGGCGGTGGTGGAGGGTGGAAGGGCAAGCTGTTTGTTTTGTGGTCCTTCCTCCCAGCCTCTGTCTCCCAAGCTGCTGGCACCCCTCCGCTACTTTCCCCAGACACTCAGTCTCTCTCCTAGCTAGGAAGGGAAAGCGGGAAAGCTAGATTGGAAATAAACTTCATACCCTGCCTTACACTTATCCTTAGACACCCACACTGTAAGAAGGGGGACACAACATGCTGGGCTAAGGCCACTTCTCTTCCATAAAAAAAAATGCTGAGCTTTGGTTGGCACCTATCTCATCCATTTGGAATCAGCTAAATTTCAAGTTATATAGCCTCTGATCTGACATTCGAAGATCCTTTTGTAAAAGATGTGCGTTGAGGTGTGCGTTTCACTGACAGAAGCCACAGATCAAAAGAGCAATGGGGCTAAATGCAGTTGTGAGACCCAAGTCGAGAAGACCCACTGAATCAATAGCAGAATAGAAAGCTGACCCTAACTTACTGGGACTGGCACTTGGATTTAGGCCCAGGGCACTTGTCACAAAGCAAATGAAATTCAGTCATCCTATAAGAGGATGGTATGTTAAATCTCGCCTTGCCCTCAGGTGTATATTCACCTGTCCCTTCAGCTTTGTATCTCAAAGGCTACAACCCTAAACATATTGATCAGTGAGCCAATCCTATTAAACTCAGTGGGGCTCTTTTGGGATCTGTGCTGTGTGGTCTCCAACTTAGGAGTACATCTTATTCACCACAGTGGGACTTCCCTTTGATTACACTTCCCCAGGACTGTGCTGTATATAACATTGAGAAACCTAATAAAAATGGCTGCTCTCTAATAGTAATATTTCTCTTGGATCCTATTTTGGATGCAAGTGGTAAAACTGCCAGAGCAGTGCCTTTGGAAGATCTTTTCTGCAGTCGCCTGTGGTTCAGAGAATGCTGTAAATGGAACAAGGCTGAATTCAAATTGGAGTCCAAAACCACAGAGAATCACTAGGTGGCCCCTAGGCTCTATGGCCCATCATGCTGTCATGTTATTTACAACATGAGGCTATTAAAAGTGATTTGCCTTGTAGCAGAGTGTGGTGGGGGGTACTGCCATTACAGCAAAACACTGCAAGTACTGTTGGTTTCACAAAATAATTTTTTAAAAAATGTTGCATTAAAATAACTTTATTGTTGCACATAGCTAAAGTCCAATTATTTTTGGCAGGATAAAAGCATTTCTTCTGCTGCAAGTCTTACTGAGTTCAGCAAGATTTACTGTTGGATAGATGTGCATAGAATTGTGCATTTATCTGGTTCATATTTACAAAGGGTGCTTGTTTGTTGTTTTAAGAGCAATCTTCTGACTTACAGTTAAAAGAAATCCATGCTTGCATTGGCCTGGCTTTCAAGATGGAGGGCAGAGGTTTGATTTAAATTGTGCTTGACTAGTATCTTTGTCGTTCTCACATGTGGAAACAGTCAAATGATGTTCTCTAAAACTCAGCCTTAACTTTATTATTAAGTGGAACTTAATATTTATATATTGGTATCCCCATACCCCTCTTTTTTGCAGTTACTCTGTTGGATTCCAGATCAGTTCAGGGTGAGCTTGGTTGGATAGCAAGTCCATTGGAAGGAGGGGTAAGTTTTGACTCTCTGTCTAATCATAAAAGCTAAAGAGAATGATTAGTTAAGTTTCTGGTGAATCTTAATGGCACAATTGTTGTTGATTGAGGGAACCAGGTCAGATTTCTTTCCTGGACTATGATGTGAATTACACTTTGTTACAGAAATTTTATCCTCCCCTGTGGCTTGCTCTGTCATGGAAGAACTGTTAGGAGTGAAAAGACACTTTCTCAAAAGAAGTTTGATCAAGGAGCATGTATTTTATTATCCAGTCCTAAGCATGTTCCTTCAGAAGTAAATTATACAATATTTAGTTCAATGTGATTTACTTTCTAGTAAAATTGCTTTTGGGTTGTTTTTGTTTATTTAGAAGTAAGAACCGCATGGGAATTATTCCCAAGGTAAGTGTGCATAAGATTGCAGCCCTAGATATTTAAAGTACTGTATCTGGTGATTGACTAGAGACCCATGCCTATTTCCTTCCAATATTTTTTTAAATAATGCTAATATTTATTGCTTTGTACAATTGTTTCACTGAAAGTACAAACATCTGGCTGTTGCCCAATTTTTACAATTATATGCCATTTCACAGTAATAGTGAGCACACCTGCTGTCTACAAAAAATATACTTTAATATTTTAATACTGTAAGAGTTAAAATAAGACAAACCCAGAGATGTGAAGCGACTGTCATTAACAGATTTACCTTTTCAGTGAGCAAAAACAGATGCTTTCCGAGATTATAGTCTAGTTCACAAGTTTCCTTATTCTTGTTCTTTTTTTACATCTGTCAAAGTGTCTCCTTTTTTGAGGGGGGGTAACAATGTATTGTACAAAGAGAAGCAGAACAAGAGCTTGGGCTAATCCATTGGTGAATGGGGAATGTTTAACACATTTGCAGATTTGGATACCAGGAGAGAACAGGATCTCAGCTTAGTCAGCTCTACACAGACCTTCACTCTTAATTTAGTGGAGGATTTGTAGATAAATAGCATGTGGCCAGTCCACACTGGTGGTGGTGAGCTGCGAATGGCCTGTAATTTTTAGCCTGTGTTTTGGGTAACCAAGAATACTCAACATGTCATGGGGTGAGGAATTTTATTAATTAAGAAAAACATAACCTTGTTTTCATTGCCACATGCACAGGGTGAATATTAAGAAGCATTTCAAGGGGTGGGGGGCAGTTGAATGCCAGCAGTGAAAGTGGCATTCTCAGCTCCATTCAAATACACTTAAATCCCTTTAAAATTAAATGGAAACCTCTTTTCATGGCGCTTAAAGCCAAACAGTTCATGCTTAACTAAGTCCAAATAATTACAAACGAAAGTCTTAAAACATTACTAGATATATAATAAACACAAAATCAGATTCCTTCAGTGTGTTAATGAAATATACTGTAGGTTAACGTTCCTTGTTCCTGTAATTAAAAAAGAAGACGGAGAAGGAGAGAGGAGAAGAAGTGGTGGCAAACGGAAGGAATGTGAGGCTGTTTATTTAGGAATGCATTATGCATAAGTTCGGAATTAGCCCTATCATGGGAAAATGGAGGATAGTCTTGCTCCTATTGTTGCTCTCCTGAACTTGACTGCAGTCAAGTTGTGCTTTGCCTATGCACACAGTGCTGTCCCAAAAACCATTCCTTCCCCCCACCATTAAATAGCAAATGATTGGCAGGCCTCTGGCAATGGAGACAGCACACATTCACTGCTGATTACAGGCAATTGCCCTCATCTTTTGACAGTAGGGGAAGGTACAGCTTTATCTCAGTGAGAGTCAGGCATCCCAGTTAATCCTATACCTTGGAAAGGTCAATGAATTAGGCTTTCTTTTGGTGCACCCAGGGGCATTCCTTCTGCAGATTCAAACAGAATCATTTTGAATAAAGTCAGTAACCTAATAGATTGGGAGAGGAAATCGTTTGTTTAAAATGAACTAGCAAGGTGTCTCTGTTTTATTTCTCTCTGTGTGTCTGAATGATTAACTTACGTTCTTGAAATCTTAAATACTGGGAGAAATATTGAGAGCTTTTGTGTTTTTACTAAGGCTATATTCACATATTTCTTAAAATTAGGTGTAAAAAAAAATCTGAGGACACAATTTGTTTTCCAGTCTTCAGAAAATATATATTTTTAAAACAGCTTCATATGCTACAGATTTCTTTAAAAACACTGGTTGGGGGACATTTCCCTGTCTTCCTGACTCTTTCTCCCCTTCAATCGCTCTCTACCTCTGTTTCAAGATTGCCCAAAGATGTAGCCTTCAAAAATTGGCTCTCTTTCCTTTTATGTGTGTAGGCTCACTGTATGTTGCAAAGCCCCCATTTTATAGATCCAGAGCAGGTCATTCCTGAAGTGTGAAGTATTTTATGTGTTAATATGAGACACTGGAGATAAAAATAGGCCACTTTAGGAGTGAATAGAGCTATTACTAAATCTATAGAAGCCCGAGAGGAATGAATGTGTTACATTATAAATTTAATTAATGATTTACCTTTTAAAATTCACAGTTGAAAGAAAATGCTAGGTTTGGAATGCTTTACTGTGGATTATTAAACCACGAGAAGAGTTGTTTTAGAAAGCTGAAAAGTCTCTCCCCCCCCCCCTTTCATTGCAAATAACTGCACACACACAAATGCTTTGTCTGTGACCACACATTTGGTATTCTGGTAGATGCTGGTGATGGTAATGATAATAATGATACTGTTTTATATTTGTTGAAAATGTGCAACTTCTATTCTGTTTAGCTGTTTAGGTCTAATGCTGAGGTGAATACCAAATTAAAAATGCAAAGAATCTCTCTGCCAGGGGGAAAAAAGGTGGGGGGGGGAAAGGAATTTTGTAGCGAAGACACTGAATGTAGCTGTGTTCTTTCAACAGACTTCAATAGCCTTTAGACCAACTCTATAACTTGAGTTGTCTTTTGTGTAAACATGCAAAAGGAAATCCCATTGATGGTTCTTATTTCCCTCTCCTCTTCCCTTTGCCCTCCCTGCCCCCATAGGATGATATAGTGGAAAGCAATAGATTATAAAGGGCAAAGCACTGTAACATAATACCTATTTCGTAGCAGCTGTAAATTAGAGAACTCTGTTGTTCATGTCATCGTAGCATTTTACATTGATAGATGGCTTTCCAGTTTTCCCGGCTATCGATGACACAGTTTGACACAATGAGTATTGATTTATTCCCTCCCTCCCTCCTCTTTTGAATTTACAAGTATCTCTTGGCAATAACTCTAGTATTATCTTCTCAGCTCTGGAGATTCTTGGTGTTAACTGCTACAGATCTATAAGTGGATCCAGCTATCCTCGATGCTCTTTTTAAGCTAAAGTGCACTTTCATGTACAATCTTTTACATTTATGACATAATTTATTAAAGAGCAAGCTGAGGAGTCTAACGTCCATTTTCATATGCACATTTAAGGCCATTCTCATGCCTCCTCAGAAGGAAGTCCAATTGAGTTCAGTGGCGCTTACTTCCAGTAAGGTGCTTGCAGGATTGTAGGCTTAACAGCTCATTGTTAAGAAATCCCTGAAAGTTACATGATAACCTTATTCCAGTTTTTGCCCCATGTTCTTTGTTGTCAAGCCTGAAATCTCCAGAGTCTGTGCATAAAAGGGAAAAAGTCAACCCACCACCCCCAGTCTTTGAACCTTAATTTAGCAGAACGTGCTTCTTTTTCAAAATGGAGAGACAGAAAAAGGCACAGCAGTTGCTTTCTCTCCTGTATCATGTGATTAGCATAATCTCATTTAACTCCCTCCCCTTGAGCTCTTAGGGGCCACTTCCACTGTTCGTTTCTTTTATGATATGTTCATCACACTCCTGCCGCAACAGTGCAGAGTAATATAGAATCAAATTCATTCTTAATCGAGGCATCAGTGTTGGACTCAGCTGAGTGAAGACAACCACCCGCCCACCCTTGGTGTGTGTCAGTTATGTGGAATGGATTTGTGAGGCATGGGCTGTTCCTTCATTACAGTTCTTTGAGAATATAGAATGTTTTGTCCTGAGGCATCTTAAGTTGGAATAGAATGGCTTAGAACAAGAACACTGGGTGCAAATAGAAGTATTGGGACATACTAGTTCCACTGAGATTGTTCAAGGAGGGTTTCTATATCTTGCAGTGAAGACCAAAGCCTTACACATCGTTATGGATTAAAAATTGTCATTGTTATCCTGTGTCACTCTTCATATGCTTTCATAGGTGGAGCTAACCCTCTGCTGAGGTCATGCACTTATTAAATATTCATAGACGGGCAGCCATTCGCTCTATAGTCTGTCCAAGCCGAATATGATTAAACAGGTGGAAATGGCATGGGCTGGGCATGAAGAGCAGCTCTGGAAACTACAGAAGGACAGTAAATTGGTGCAATGTAATAGCTAAGCATAACCAGGTCCTTTGGGTGTTTTATGGAATATAAAGGCTCTGTTGGCAGGAATGGGAATTGTCCCATAGCCTAGAAACGTTATTTTTTAAATGACAGTTTTCAGAAGTCTTTCAGCCAGAAGCATTACTGGTTGAAAAGGGGAGAGAGAGAAAAAAGGTGACTTTCCCATGTTCTAAAATTGTGATCTTAGAATATCATGGTTCACTTCTGCTAAAAAAAAAAGCCTTCAGTGGCAAGGTGTCATCCTATTAAGCCCTATATAGCTTGGGTCCAGGTTATCTGAAGAAATGAGTCTCTCTTTATGAGCCCATTAGAACTCTAAGATCAACTGGAGAGGCCCTTCTCTTTATCCCTCTACTCTTTCAGTCTTGTTTGGTGAGAACAAAGAAGATGGCCTTCTCGGTGCTTGCTCCCACTTTGACACTCCCTCCCTAGAGAGGACAGGATGGTCCCATCCCTCCTCTCCTTTTGGTGGCAGATAAGACATTTTTGTGCCATCAGGGTTTTTTTTTTCCAGATTGACAAGGGTTGGGCTTTTAAATGCTGTGTGATTCTGATTTTAATGTTTGTATATAGTTTTTTTATTTATTAATATATCTTTTTTTAATGCAGCTTACTATTTAAATGTTTAATATGTTTTAACTTTATAAATTCCTTGATTGTTTTTTCAAAGTTATATTTATACTTTTGAAATGTATTTGTATTTGTTTTATCTGTATTGTTTTAAATATCCTGTTAGCCACCTTGCGTCCTAACATTGGAGAAAAAGTGGATTATAAACAAAATAAAATAAATATAAATCTTCTAATCTTCTCCCTTCCTCTTAACCATCCCCATTATTATAGGCATAATACTGGCAAGGAATGCTTTATTCGGTATTTAAAGACAATTGTGGGGGAAATTGAAATAGGAAAAACAGCAGAAATAATTCTGTATTAATCACATAACTGGCCCAATGAATTCATTGTTCTCCACATGGACTGGCAGCAGCTGTCTTATGGTTTAGACAAGAGAAAATCTACCTGAAGATGATGGAAATCAAATCTAAGATATGTTGCAAGAAAAGCATATGCTTACAATGGTGCTGGGGGAAAATAATTTTGGAGATGACCTTGATGGCTGGGGGATTTTGGTAGTCCAAAAGGGCAACTTTTCCAAGGGGTGTTCTATCACAGAGGTATGACTCTTTATGGCCACAGATAATGTATGCAAACTGCTTTGAACAAACAGATGGTAACCTGATGTACTGTCATGTATCAAAATCTTAATGTGAAAACATGATTTTGTTCTTTATGTTTTTTCACTGATGATATTCAGGATTCTGGACAAGTTTCTTGGACTACCAATCCTATACAGTCACGTGTGATTAAGTCTCATTGAACCCAATGAGATTTATTCCTAGTTAGCCTTATATCTTTTCATTTTGCTCAAATGTCTGGATACAGACAGGGATTTTGGGAAGGGGGGGTCCAGACTAAGTGCCACCATTATAATGGGGCTTGGGTGTGGCGGCACAGCAGCACACACCATTCATTTTTCTAATGGAAGGGGGGGGGGGTCCGGACCCTAGGAACCTCCCCTCCCCCCAGCTACATCCCTGATACAGAAGAGAATGCATATTCAGGCTGCATACCTGTTCTGGTTCCTTTTTAGTTTTACAAAACTACTAGTAGAGTCCAGTCTGTTTAGGACATATAGGAAAAGAAAAAAAAGGGGGGGGGGGAGGTTGTTAGCAGATCTGCCATTTCTTCTGCTAATTTGAAACATCTCATTTCCCTGAGATCTTGAAGTAGACTGGTTTTAAAACATGCATTTGCTCTTAGTATGCAGATTTATTTAGTTCAGGTATTCTAAGCTTCCTATGTGCCTTGAATTAATATGTTCATTCTGTTTATGACTGAAGGGAAGCATACATGAAGTTTTCTCATTTGTTTCTACTTTTCATATGATATTATTTCATGTTTATTCTTTTGATTCTTTCCAGTGGGAGGAAGTGAGCATTATGGATGAGAAAAATACTCCCATCCGCACGTATCAAGTCTGCAATGTGATGGAGCCAAGTCAGAACAATTGGTTACGAACTGATTGGATTCCACGAGAAGGGGCTCAGAGGGTTTATATTGAAATCAAGTTCACACTAAGAGACTGCAACAGCCTGCCAGGTGTCATGGGAACTTGCAAAGAGACTTTTAATCTCTATTACTATGAGTCAAGCAATGACAAGGAACGCTTTATTCGGGAAAGCCAGTTTGCAAAGATTGACACTATTGCTGCTGATGAAAGCTTCACGCAGGTGGACATTGGTGACCGGATCATGAAACTCAATACAGAGATACGTGATGTGGGACCACTGAGCAAGAAGGGATTTTACCTGGCTTTCCAGGATGTTGGGGCATGCATTGCCTTGGTGTCTGTCCGTGTTTTCTACAAAAAGTGTCCATTGACAGTCCGCAACTTGGCTCAGTTTCCAGACACTATCACTGGGGCTGATACCTCTTCTCTGGTGGAAGTTCGTGGTTCATGTGTCAACAATTCTGAAGAGAAGGATGTGCCAAAAATGTACTGTGGGGCAGATGGTGAATGGCTAGTTCCCATTGGGAACTGCCTATGCAATGCTGGGTATGAAGAGCGTAATGGAGAATGCCAAGGTAAGCCCCTCTGCATTGTACAGTTCATTAGAGGTTGGTGTATATAATTGAATCAGAGATGAGAGTAAATGGAAGAAAGCCAGTAATTAACAGTCCCTGTAGGATGCAGCAGGATGAAGGGGTCTAATGAGGAAGTCCCCAGTTCCAGGTGGCAGGGCTAAAGAGTGTGTAATACTGTCAGAACAAATGGCACTGCCATCACCAGCAGAAGGGAGAACACATTTGCCATCCAAGTGTAGATCAGAGCTAGCTTATGCCATATTTAAATGTCTGTGTCAGTCATGTATCAGAGCCATCATTGTTTAAAGTGGCAGGACTTTTCTCCCTCTTAATAATGATAGCAAAATTATTTCACACATGCACATGGGTGTTTGTGTGTAACGGCAAGGGAAATTTATCTGGAATAAAATGCATCAGCATGAGGAAATTTATCTGGAATAAAATGCATCAGTTCTCTTCTTATTCACACTTCTTTTTGTGGTTCTATTAGGCCCTTAAGTACTAACTCTTTAGCATCTCATTTGAGAATTTTGGAACTAAATAATCCATAAATACATGACATGTCTGCTTTTGTGAAATATTTTTATTTCTCATAAAGTCTCTATTGTTTCCATTACAAAGAAGCAGGCTAGGAGACTCTAAGAAATGCAAGAAGTCATCTGTATGCCCCCTCCGTTCCCTATCCTCTGCAGAATTAGGGATTAAGGTTGGTATAAAAGGCAGCTTATCTGAAAGAAAAAAGAGGGAGAGATTTAACTCTCCCTTGTGAGCCCCTATGATTTTTAGTTCTACATTATCATGATTTTATAAGTAGTCTACTACTGATTATGGACTTGGTGACACTTTTAGGCACATGCTCAAGATCAATCTGATCAAGATCAAAATGAGTGACCTTGTATATATTGCTAAAAAGCAAGACTGAATTGGGCCCAGCAATGCATGGTCTGAGTCACCTTAATTGCACTTTCCTTTGGCCAGTTATTTAATCACTTTAAAATGATAGAGACAAGCTGATGAGAGAGATAATGGACAGAAAGAAACATCAGTCTGGTTCTCCATCCTCCACCCTACAAAAAACAGGTATAGAATGACACCAAAGGAACAGTCTACTAGAATTGCTTTATATGATCATTTATGGGCAATGGGAAGTTCAGTGTTATGCACTGGCAGGAAGGCAGTTCTTCCTTGGTGATCACATTTTCATCAGTGTGCCAGTGAGGGAAGAACGACTGAGCATATCTTATTGGCAACACAATTATGATGGGTTGGAGTGAGAATTGACAAATGAATAGCTTAATGACAGAGCACCATGTCTAGAGTAAATTATTCTGTCGCAGAGTGGGCAAGAGCAAGAAATCTTTGCATGTCAAGGACAAATAAATTGTTTCCAACAGACAGATGGCAGGCTGAATGGATATTTTCAGGAGACCATCAGTGTCTAGGATAATTTTTTAGATTTTACTGTTTTTTTCCTGGTTTGGAAAGGAACAATTCTAGAAAGAGATCTTTTTTTTAAAAAAAAATATGTGGCTCAGACTATGGGGGGCAGTGAGAAGTGGAATGTTCCCTTTTGCTCAGAGATTACTTTGCATTCTACCAAAGGGGGTGTTAAGGCAGTATTGGCTAACCCTGATTGATGCAGAATTAAAACACTCCTTAAGTCAATGACCCACACATTATCTACTCAAATCAAATGACAAGTAGAGCATTGTACAGAAGTCACAACATGATGTTTTGGGAGAAGGACACACCGTGTGGGCTGTGAAAAAGGGGGAAAAGCAGCAGGTTGTTGAAATCAATATCTTTAGAGAAAGTACCTGGAAACTCTCTCATGCTTTACTGGACTTAAGAAACTTGATTATACACAACTCAGGTTAATGACAAATCCTGATGAGATCATATATAAAGGAAGAAAGAACCCTTTTGTCTTTTGTGTCTATCATATTAAATCATCCCATTAAAAAGTTCCTGAGGCAGTAAGCACTCTTCAGCTGCAGAACAAAAAAACCAATTAAAATAACTATTTTTGAGGCACCTTAAAGGCTAACACAACCTCACCCCACCCCATAAACTTTTGTGGATTGCAGTGCAGTTCATGAAATGCAGCAAAAGCTTATGCCAGTTAAAATTTGTTTATCTTTAAAATGCCAGAGACTATTTGCTAGTTTTGCAGCATGATACTAACATGAGTACCCCAGTGGAAATAATTTTTAGTCCTTTCATCAATTTTGCTTCTGGTCTCGTTATAGAATATAGTATCTTCCTTCCAACCCCATAATGGAACCACAAGCATGTGTGCACCCACACTGTTCCCTGTATCTAGGCTTTGCTTTTGTTTGTTCTGAATCCAAACTATGTATTTTGTTAGTGTGCTGGTGAAGTGAATGACCTGGAATCCAGACACTCTTTCAGAGGCATAGCTTAGTATCTGAACATCACTATGTAAAGCCAATGAAACCGGCTGCTTATAACTTTTGTAAAAAAAAATGCAGAACACTTCTGTTGTCTCTGAATCCAAGAACATCCTCCTCCCTCTGGTCAATTATTCAACATGTCTTTAAAGTTTATTTTTTCTTTAAAAATAATTTTATGTCAAGGTTTACTGGGCAGAGTTGGGGAGAAACTGTTGTCATGGACCCGGAAAGCTGCCATAAGAGAAGAAAGCCATCTCTAGTACACAAAGGTTTAGAAAAGGACACCACTGACCTGAGACTTAGAGGTTTGTGAACAGGGTCCACCCCAATTGTTTTTTGGCATGCTGGCTGTGGCAGGACAAATGCAAGAAGGGGTCAAAGATCATTTGCTTCCTCATCCATCTTCCTCTTGTGATCCCGAGGTCAGAGTTAAGATTGATTAAGATCTTAAAAGCTCGACAAGGTTTGTTGGTAAAAATGGGCAGGGCGGATGATGGGGCAGAGAGTGTCCCTGTTGTTCTGAGATCTAACACTGCTCATCTGCTGGAGTCTTTAGAACCTGGGGGGGGGGGGGTGGAATGACATTTCCTCTTGGTTTGCTGTCCTCCTGTGGCGTATGCTGATTGTTTTTTTTTAAAGATATACTGAGTCTGCCAGGTGATGTCTGGCTTGTCCCCAGAGCAGCTGCCAGTTCATTCAGTTTCTTGATCTTGAATAACATTTTCTGGAACTCAAGGGTTTTTTTCCAAGTGTTTTCCCCATTTTCCTCTTTTGCCTCTTTGGTGAAAAAAATGAGTGTTAAGTAAGAGGAATGTGTGATTGGGGTTAACAGAAACTTGAACCTGCTGAGTGGTTGGACTGAAGGAAAATAATTCCCTTGAGACTTTGCAGTAGTCACAAAAGACTAGGGAAGCAGAAAGCCGCAGTATTTATTTATTTATTTATTTAAAAAACCTAGAGTATACAAAAAGGGATTCCCAAACCTGAGTAACTTTGCAATATATATCCTTTTCGATGCTTACGGGTATAAAATAAGAGGTAAATGTTTTGAGATCTTTCCTTCTGTTGGTTGGAAGTTGTATAAAGGGATTCACACTTGGTTTTCAAAGCCATTTGCCAATAGCTTTGTATTCTGAAAAGAAAAAAAATTGGAAAATATTATTAATGAAACATGAAATTACCTTATCTTTTAAACATATCTCATGTCTAAGGTAATTACCTAAAATGTGGATACTCTTTTGCTAAAATGTATCCTTGTGATTGAAATTGTTTTGTTACACATGAATACAATGTGTTTTTGATTTTTGTTATTTAATATCCTTATCAAGCTAAGAAGATTATAGTACACAAAAAAAGCAAAGTAAATTGTAAATCAAGCAAGTAATAGAATTTTAGCCTTCTATAACTGCTGTGATGCTATCTGTGAAACTGGAAAGTTACATTTTATGTACACTGTTTAGTGTTAGTGCATTATAGAGTTAGATTTTTTTGGTTACAGTTTACATAACAATCCCAGAATTTCACAACTGGACCCATTTTTTAGATTATATGAATTTGGTTCAGGCTATTCAGCAGAAAAACCACCAAGTTTAATATGGCTTTGAAAACAGCTTCTTGTTGCCAGTTTTGGTATTTTCCTTCGGTCTTTGGATTTTTAAGCTTCAGTAATGTATGTCATACAAACATTCAAATTTTTTCGAGTTTCAGTTATTTTTTTATTTTTATTTTTTGCACCAGGAGAAAATGGGTTGCTTATTGTTCTTACAGAGGACAATCCTTTCTCCTACTAAATACAGTCTTTAAAAATATGGATGCCTATTCAGTATGCATGATGGCAATTCCATAATTTTACAGCCGTAGATTTTTTTCAAATCAATGAATACTGGCCATGAGTATTATATTTATTTATTATGTACAAGCATTTATTAACCACTTACAGCTACCAATTTCAAAACAGTCTACACAAATCATAAAACATAACATAAAACCAATACATGAAATCAATATTCAGTATTTACTGGATGAATGGTATATGAATAAAATGCATAATAGGCTAAACTACATAGGAGGGCTTGTGCTCAATGTGCACCTAGAAATAACGATTGCCAGTGCATGTTTAATACCAGATGGGAAATTGTGCATGGTAGGTACCACCACCCTAAATATCCAGGTCTGAATTATGATAGAATGGACCTTTTGTGTCTGTTGCACTACCAAGAGGGTTTCATGAGATGACCTTAAGGCTCAGTTTGCTCTGTAGGAGGTCTCTCAGATAATCCGGTGCTAGGTAACTGTGCAGATGAACCTTTAGATAGATCCAGAAAAGTCCGATCAGTACAATTTGATTCGTAAACCAGGTGTTTGTTTCTTGTGGTTTCTCTCCCTGTGTGTGCTATAACAAAGCATTGTTTTATGACACTGTCCTGTTCCTTTTACTAAAAAGTGAGCCCCACTGAGGTTGTCTCATTAAAATCAATAGGGGTTACATTTGAATAGTCAAGATAGAATTGCAACATGTGTATATATTAAATTTTGAGGTTTTTTTAAAAAAAAAACCTTTAGAAAATAAAATTATGTAGAGCTAAACTGAGGTATGTGTTGATAGAGATTTCTTATTGGACACCCTTTCCCCCAGTACAGCTGGGGGATTTGCCACTAAAATATATTGCATTGTGTACCCCGCTTTCTTTACTATGTGACCTATAGCAAACTCTTGGTTGACCTTATCAGAATATATTGGACGTTCCCATTTAGTGTACAAAATCAAAAACAAACATTCTGACTTGTAGGATCGGTTATAGAAACACAGCCTGGCTTTTCCTAAGTTATTTATCTGTGTCTAATAGTATGGTCCACTGATCTTAGATCTTTATTGTAGCTGGAAAGACAGATGATAAAAGAAGATTTCATCCATTACATCTTTTGAATCTCTCTTTTTCTCATCCCTCCCTTGCTCGATTTTCAACTTTTGAGATCAAAATCTACTCTAAATTCATCTGATTAGGCTTCCTTCTTTTGATATTGTTTGTGGGAGCAGGTGAGGTCACATAGTTTCATGAGCTGGAAATAATTAACACTTCCATGACTAAATGGTCACTTTATGAATATGCAGGATCTGCTTCACTCTCCCTGGGAAGCAAACATGTTGGTTTCGTTCCCATTTGCTCCCACCGGAGGCTGAAGAAATTTCCCCTGTGAATGGAGGATTGTCAGCTGTCTGGCCATTTTGCCATTTTGCATGCAGCAGATTCTTCATTTGCATATTTTGTATACATCCTCATGCAAAGTAGTCCCCCCCATTTCCCACTTTGACAAAGGAGATAAGCGCTTCCTTTGGAAGTCCTGAGGAGAAGCTTCATCTATTTATTATGTAGATCTCAGTCTTGGATTTCATGCAAATCAATTCCATTTTGACTTAAAGTCTTTGTTTCAGAGATAGGGAAGTGTGATATTTGAACAGTATTTCTCTTTGTTGTCCAGTCCTTCCTCCACAGGAGTGTGGCTTGGGATTTCTTTACTTATGGGGAAAGCACAGCCTGTCAGTACATAGCAGTCAGGTAAAAACCTTCACATCTTGACTTTGTGTGTGAAAAGTCTCAAAGTCTCAAAGTCATGTAAATAAAAGTCACACTGGCTGCAATTCAACTTAGGTAAATGCCACAGCAGGAACACCTTGATTTCTCATCACAAATTAACATCATGTTGTTTAGCAGTGTATCTTCCAAAAGAGGAGTTTCTATTCTGTTGTTTTTATTGAGCAGGCATAAATCAAATGGGATTAGCAGCCATAAATCAAGCAGGATGCATAGGGAGCTGAAATTATAGAGTACCCAGTGATGTTGGTAATGGTGTATATATGTATATATATGATCAAATTAAATGAAATTACTTTACCAAAACATGTGAAACATCTCCAAAAAGAGATGAGAGCTCTTTATCTGTTGTAAAATAAGTGAACAACCCTTTGACAGGTTAAGATTTTTTACTGCCACTGAAGATCTGTTGCCTGCAGTAATATCCAACTACATTTTATTACAGGATCCAGGATTTGCTTGGGACAGATTGGCTGAAAGGTTTATTGATTAAATGTAAACACAAGGCAGCACGTATGCAGCATGTCTGTCTTTCATTCTTCCCCTCCAACCCCCCCCCAAAGGATATGTACTGTTTTCATTTTGTGTGTTATAAATCAACAGTCTGAAATTGGGACCTAATTCCATACTAGATCTGTTTTCCCTAACGAACAGTAAAGGGCAGATTTTTTTGCCCCCTGTGAATATGCACACAAAGCTTTTTGATGTGCAATTAGCGTTTAACTCAAAGTTAATTTCACAGAGCAGTAAACTGCAGAGTGTCAGGCCGTGTGGCATAATTAAGCAGAGATTTAAAACAACAAAGAAACGTGCAGATTCCTGAGCAGCATTGGAGGAAGTGAGACCCTTTGCTTCCAAGTATAATTGGAAAGGCTATTAGGATTAAATAATACCAAGAGGCATCTCTTCTTTGGCCTGTGTTTTTGGCTGAGCCTCTCAGGAGAAGTCATTGTCTCCTGAGAAAAATGGACACATGACAGTCACTTGCGTGAAACCTTAATCTCCCTTTCCCCCAAAAGGCCTTTTTAGCTATCCCAGTGAGGTCATGAACACACATTAGGAAATTCATTCTTTATTTCATTACATTCATATATATATCTATATATCTATCTATCTATCTATATATCAGTATTTAAAGTTCCCCCGATCCTGACCCGGAAATGCAAAATACAATTTGAAAATAAAATTTAAAAGAAAAGAAACCTAAAGGAAAGAAATAAATCAAGAGAAAATGTTCTGAGCCTGGAGTGTTACTGTGTTACTGTGGGGGTTCTAGGTGGAGGGCAGTTAGGAGCACTGCTTAGAAGACATTGTGCAGCAACCCCAACACTTTTTTCCTTTTTTTAAAAAATGAGAGAAGTGGAAGTGACTGTTTTATGGATACTTTGTAAAATTCTGTGAGTAAGAAACAGCAGTTGCAAAGTAAGAGCCTTATTCATACAGACTTATTATAAGTCCTTGCAAGTATTACCAGTTAGATCCCTGGTTGAGGGCCCATGCTTCTGTAAAGGGAACTTTCTGGCTGGACAAAATATCATCCCCCCACCCCCCTAAAATGACTGACTTTTAAAAACTATCCTATATATTTAACCAATCAATTCAGACATGCAAAAAGGTGTAAAACAGCTAAGGAGTGTGTCAAATATTTATTACTAGTTGCACCATCTCGTAATACAGTATTGCTCTGCATAATCCTTAACCACTGTTAGTGGTTTGGACCACTGTGGTGTATGATTATCTTTCAGTGCACAAATGTTCCTTGTAGTGTACATTAGTCTCAGTTGTCCTTGAGAGATCTGGCTTCTCCTAATCGGCCACCAAATCTACTGTTTTATATGAATCAAAGAAACAATTCTGTAAGTTGAATTTTGTGTATGACATGTAGCCTGTGTGTTACATTAGAGTAACCCAAAGTCCCCTCAAAATCTGTCCAGACTGACAGAGTATTAGATTTTACTCAGATAGTTAAGTTTACAAAAAGATAATTTCAGAAACTCATCAAAATCTTTCACATGATTTCTCACATTGTCCTGTAGACATAGATAGAGTTAGGGTGCACATTAGGCTCCACAAGTAAATTTTGTATGCACTATTTGCCTGTATTTAAGACAAATCATTCCAAACGTGCCTTCCAAATTCATTGAAAATCCAAGGAAAACATAACTGAGGTTCCCCCAGCTAGGCCCCACCAAAGTCAATTTCATATATGCCTCATAGCTGCTGCTGCTGCTCCTCCTTCTTCTTTAATTCAGACCATCTCAAACATGCTTTCCAGTTTGGATGGCAATCGTTCCCTTTGTTCTCATGTTATGAAGTAAGAAATGTACAAAGACAGAAATCTAACTTTATTTATACCATATAGATGACTGAGAATCAATATGGTGTAGCGGTTTGAGTGATAGAATATGACTCTGGAGGCCAGGGTTCAAATCCCCACTTGACCATGGGAACCCACTAGGCAATCTTGGGCAAATCACATTTTTTCAGGCTCTGATGAAGACAAAGACAAATTCCCTCTGAACAGATATTGCCAAGAAAACCCCATGATAGGTTCTCCATAAGTTGAAAATGAGTTAAAGGCACACAACAGCATCAGCAATAACAGATGACAGGAAGAACAAAAACTGGCTTGCCCCAATTCACACACCAAACACCAGAGCTTACCTGAGCATGGATAGAGATGTTAATTTTCTGTTGTACTGGTTCATGAATCACGTGCTTTATAATTACACTGAAGCCATACCTTTCCCTGTTTACTCAGGCTTCCATAGTCTTCTCCTCCACCTTTGGCCTTCCTTGATAATTTGAAACTATAAGCAGGAATAACCCAAGGCAATTTGTATCTGAAGCAAATGAGAAGATGGTCCCCTCCCATTCCATTTACTGATGCTGACCAGACAGGAAGCTGAAAATTATTTCAACAGTGGGGATGGGACAATGTTTTCCACTGGACCTGAGGGAAACAGGCTAGATTAGAAGGTGCAAGACAGGTGGCGTAGCACTTTTACAGTTCTTTCCTCCAGTATTTCCTCTGCCCCTGAGCATCTGCTGCCTGCCTGGCTAATGTTAGAGCTGACTTTGACTGTAAACTCCTCTAGGCATGCATTTATCTTCTTTATATTATATCAAGGGCCATACAAAAGTATAATGTGTTCTGTAAATAATTGTGGATTAATAATCATGTTCTAGTGCAGAGTGGAGATCGTAAACAAGTGTGGGAGGGGAACTCTTTCTTTCCTCTCCACATCTGAATGTGTTTTGATGATTCTTGCCTCTAGTTCAGATAGACACTTCCTGCCTGATCCCAAAGCCTCAAACCTGTTATGGAAGTCTGTGATTCATCCTAATATGCTATAACCTTAGTGTTATCATTTATCCAGAACCTGATGCTCCTGCCTGGCACACTATATCCCTCACCTGTTTCCCAGCCTGAGAATTTTTTTGTTTTAGGCCAGAGCATTCCACTGGGCTCACTGCAGTAACTGCCACTCCCAGTTAATGGCAATTAGGTTCAGCATAGAAACAACCCCACAGATGCTCAGGGTCTTACAGGTGGTGTGGAAAATAGCCACTGGGTTCAGTGATCTCAGTGGAATCTGATTTTATCACTGGGTTTATGAGAGACTAACATGCAAAATGTGGTTTTATGCACCCTTTCATTTTAGAGCAGTGCATTCTGTGGCATCCAGGGAGGCTTCTAAAGTAAGTTTGGTAGCCATTTGGGGGTATCTTCTACACGTGACTGGAGGGCTCTATATAAATACACTGGAGATGCATTAGTCAGGAATAACAGAAATAAATAGGGAATAAAAGATGATTGCATACTTCCAAGGAAAACAGATGATGATGATGATGATGATGATGATGATGATGATGATGATGATGGATTTTTTTTTAATTTCTGTCTTCCCTTTCTCCCCAAACTGGGATTTGAGATGCATTATGAAAAGATTATCTTAAAAATGCAAATCACCACAGACAGCCCACTGTATCCATGGAATCTGCATCCACAGATTTAATCATCCAGGGCTTGAAAATATTCTAGAAAAATAAAGCAAATATTGATTTTGCCATTTTTATAAGGAACACTGTATTACTACACTATTGTACTTGAGGATCAAGAGATTTTCATATCTATGGGGTGTCCTGGAACCAAACCCCAGCAGATACCAAGGGCCCACATGCAGCCTTTTTGGTGGCTGCTCCCAGATTGTGGAATACTCTCCCACATCAGAAGAAGACTATTAAAAATGTATATAAATCAAGAGAATTTTCGTGATTAGCTGATTGTCGCAAGAGGGCTGCTGTAAATTTATGCTCATTTTTATGTTTTAAAGGCTTTAAAGTTATTATTAAATTAGAGATATTTTTAGTAGTACAGTTTTATTATAGCTATTGCTTTTTAGCTGGTTCTGTGCTGCAAATCAGTTTGGGCCATGTTAGGAAAAAGGTGGGGTACAAGTCAACAACCAAGAACAAAACCACAAAATTATCAAAGCAAAATAGTCACTTTATAATATTAAAATGAAACTAAAATTAAATCAATATAAAGGTAAAGAAAATTGAGCAACCATTCATTAAAAATCTACTCCACAAGAGCTAATCAGTTGCTAAAAGCCTGCTAGCCTGCTAATCATTTTACACTATAGTGTAAGGGGTGGAAGAAGACATGACCTGTGGCCATGCCTCTATTTCTTCAACACTACCATTTATATCGGTAGCAAGAACCATAATGCATGAAGTAACTTCAGAGACTAAAGTGACTGCTTGACATCCAGTCATCTCTCTCTGTCCAAATTGGACACACAGAATTGCAGAATCTGTAGGGCTATCCAGTCCAATCCTCTGCTATGCCTGAACATATACTCAAAGCACTCCTGGCAGATGGCCATCTATTCTTTGTTTAAAAACCTCCAAAAAGGGAGGTGGCACCACTCTCTAAGGCAGCGTGTTCCATTGCTGAGCAGCTCTTACTCTCAGGAAGTTCTTCCTAATGTTTAGGTGGAACTGCTTTTTCTGTAAATTTCAGTTCATTGCTCTGTGACCTAGTTTTTGAAGCAGCAGAAAATAAACTTGTTCCTTCTTTAATATGACACCCTTTCAAATATTTAAACATGGACATCATGTTTAACATGACTACATGCTCAACATTTTTGCCATTTTCATATATGAGGCAGGGAATAAGTTCACACAAAAGGAAGGGAAAGGAAATCCAATTTACTTTTCTGTCTTCCTAGTTTTCTTAACCCCCCGCCCCTAGTCTGATTCCAGTACAAAGTGGGATAGGGGATGGGATTTATCCTCCTTTCCAGCATATTCCTTTCAATGTAATGAATAGACCTTCCACATTCCCACTTTCTCTATGAAAGGGGCAAAAATATGTCATTCAGTTCTAAGTGTAATGTAGTCACATGGGAGTTTGGGGGTGACATTTCATAGCTATATATCAGAAATTTAAGTGGTGTACCTTTCTCCATCATATTAATGCAATAGTAAGTAGATCAGAAGGTAATAGAGCAAAAATATGAAATCTTAACCTACACTGATTTTTGTCAGCTTTTCGAGCTGTATAAAACTAATAAAACTTTTTCAACATTGCCAACACAATCTTATTCATGTCATTTCAAGAATAAATTCCAGTGGTGTGGGTGGCTTCCATTTCAGTGGGATTGTAATCTTGTTCCAGGTTTTAGTCTTGCCAAAGTGTTGATCTTGCTTTGGAAGAGCAGGATCAAATTTAGAATAAAACTTAGATGAAGTCTAGAGTGGCTTCACCAAAACTCACACATAGAAACTACCAACTACTGTCAGCTAAGCGGGTCTTATTTCCAGGTAAGTTGATGTAGGATTGCAGCCTATTGAATTCTTTCATCAACTTTCTCAGATGGGCATTTTTAATGCTTCCATTGGAGTGCATGTTATTGTTCAAGAAAGGCAAGGAAGGTTTTTTGGGGTAGTTTATTTAATGCCAGCAGTTGTAGTACAGCTTTTGACTTGGATATGAGGATATAGACTGAGGCTACCAAGTGGCACATAATGTTGGCCTCAGTTGCTCATTTATATAGTTGAATTTCCATTTCTAAATGGGTGTTCATATTGCAAGGCAGTTTTCCTGTGAAAAGAATGAATTATTAATATAAAAGTGAGCAAGAAGATCTGGGCTGGATCAAAGAGGTTTGGGGAGAATGGACATAGTGATGCATTCCTGCATTCAGGATTAGATCCAGATTTATGATCACTGTTTAAACTGCTAACAAAGCCTGGATCATCAAAATCAATCCTTTTGCAGCAGCACAGTTCTTAAGGTATCTTTTCAAATGTCCGTTGATAATGCTAACTTCTCTTATTGGCATGGCAATACTTTACACAGCATTAATATAGAGCTGCGATGCAGTGTCTTAATTATCTTGATAATCCTGTTTGCTTGTATTTTTAAACTATGAAGTGCTAGGTAATTATTCAATTCTTAATAGAAGTCAAATGGCAATGTAAACAATAATTAGGATGTTAGACAGACTAATGCGCTTCAAAGCAAATTGGATTTTTTTTTTATACTGTTCAGCATGAAGTCCCATAAAGCTAACAATTTAGTGGCAAGGAAACAAGTTCCATTTTGTTCATATTTTATGGTGTTATCTCTTCATGGCTTATTTGAGAGAATAACAGTTTGCCCCAATGAAGCTGCCTGCTCCGGAGCCAAATGTCACTTTAACAATCGGCTCCCTGCCGTTTGCCATTTGGCTACGCTCTCCCATGGCTGCAGATTGGTTCTTTGTCTGCTTCAGTTCCAGCGGGTCAGAGGTTAAACAGAATACTGATTTTCTCCCACAATATTGATGGCAGGTAAATATGGACAGGACTGGTGCTTGATTAATATGCAGCGCATGTTGGAGAGATTTGTCCTCTAGTTGCTTTTAGGGAAAGATGTGCTTACTTTAAGATTATCATTTTCCTACTTGATTGTTCTTTTCTTCTGAATTATATGGCTTTGAAAGCAGCTCCATTTCCCCTTTGATGCATTCCTCTAAGCCACAGGAATAAGGGATGTGTTTGAAGAAGCCAGGATTTATTTTAGATGAATGGAGATCTGGATTAAAAGTTTGGGCTCCACTTTTGCTTAAATGTGGCGGAGGAGCTGCAGTCTAGGTCTCAACTTCTCTCTGAATGTGTCATTTCTGAGAACTATTCCACAAACAATTTGAACAAACAAGTGCAAAGCAATTATGATTTTCAGTTATTTTCTCTCTCTTGTCAACTTAGTGGGTTTTTCCTTCATAAATACTTCCCAAGACAGTTAATTAAATCTTGTCTTTGTCTCCATTACGTCCATTGTATTCACCCGCAACTCAAGGGCAGCTCACACTGGTAACAAAGGCATGAGAAAAGGACGCAGCTTTTTTCCAGATATTTTAATTATGGGGTTGTCACACAATAATGTTGTTGGGTGTAGGGTTTTGTTTAGTGTATGCTTTATGTTCTCACCAGCATTTGAGTGACTTGAACAATTGGTTTTCTATGCTCACTATCAAGACTTTTGAGAAGGATGGTAGTATTTGTTGGCAGTGAGGCTAGTAATGAATTACAGCTGTTTTAATTACACCTACTTTCATTGTTATACCAATAAGAACAGGTGTCTGGTGGAAAAATATAATTAGTGAAACTTTCCAAGGGTTAAAATTCCTGGAGGTCTTTTAACCCCCTGTTTTTGAAAAAAAGGGAAACAATTCTTATTGGTTTCAAAATAAGGAACAAGATGATTGTGTGCTTGTGATTATAAAGGCCATTTTTGCAGATTTTTGCTAGGAATAACTATATTTAAAAACAACAAGGAGGTTAGCTGTGCAAGTCTGTTGCAACAAAAAAAACTTACAAAGAATCATGTTAGTTCATCTGATGAAGCAGGCTTCAGCCCACAAAAGCTTTTGCCAAATTAAAAAAATGATAGTCTTTAAGGTACCCAAAGAGTATTTTACACATTTTTAAATAACCTCTAATTATCTAGCTTTGCATATCAGGCTACAAAGTCTTAGAAATGTTTGGTTGTTCCCCCCCCCCTCTTTTTCCATTGACCCCCTGCCCCCACCCCCGCCCTGCCCCCAATGGTAGGAGAAATGATAGTAATTTAAGGAGAGGGGAGAAACCCAATTAAAATATATCTTAGATAGAAATTAAAATTGCAACAATTCTGTGTCTGCTTAAACTTGACTGCTGAACGACAGTCCAAATGGAAAGGCCTCAGCAAGATCCTGGAAATTCAGCATCAGTGTGTACATCTATGAATTTGATTGTATTTGTAGTATAGTTAGTTTTTTCTGTTTGGGGAGTTTTCTGTAGCTGGAAAAAAGAAGAAAAAAACATTTGTACTTGGCAAACAATTTCTTTCAAAGTACCCCGACCTGTCAGTGATTGACCATAAGGCAAATTAGCATATTAAAAGAGATGGGTCAATACTTTTTTCCCCTTTGCAAGTCCCACTTTCCAACTCTTCAAGACAAGAGAATTATGAGTAGCACTGAGACTATCAATCTGAGCAGTCAGTTTTGAGTGTAATATGGGTGTCAGGGATGTAGGGCAACTTGATCCACTTCCCAGACTGAAGTACAGTCATTTGAAAATGGATTCAAGGAGAATTGACAGCTTGGGGAAGCATAGTCAGTTCATGTAATTATGGAAAGGATTAGAAGGTAAGTGTAGAGAGAAATAGGAGATCAATACAAGGGCAGAAGTTGACTGAACTCATCCTTAGATGTTGGAGTACTCAATTTTGTATCACTTAGCATGAATGTGTAGAAGATTTCTTTAAGCTTATCCAGTAGGCAAGTAAATACACCCCCATTGTGTTTTTTTAATAAAAAAAATGCTTGGAGACTGCACTTAATAGATAAATTAACAGCCATTCCGTGAACTGTTAGAAACAGGCTTGTCTTAGTCAAGAACAGCAGGAGTTTGCTAATTATTTTAAATAATGTGTTGCTCTGTCACAAAGAGATTAATAACAAAGAATGACTAACTGCAGCCAAATGTCCTAGATCCTGTTGAATTGGCTGGATTTCAAAAAGACTAGCTAGGTCAAGTGACATTTTTACACCTACTATACCATGTTAGTGCATCCATGAGTGTGTTTATGCTTTCTTGGATTCACTTAACATAGCATAAATGGGGTAAATATGTCTCTTGCTCTATCTGGTTTAGTGCATGTCTCTAAGAAAAGCTGAGTGATTCTCAAAAGACTTATACTGACCTATTTTCATCCATACAATTTATGGTTGTATACTTAATGTCCTTCAGTCTCTGTAATTAATATGGCACAAAATTATGCCACTGAATGACAGAGAGAGGTTTGATCTACCTAGAGCTTTTAAGAGTTCTGACCTTGACTGTTTGACTGTAGGCAGTACACTTAAACTTTCTGCTTTTACATTCCCATCTGTCAGGCATGGCTGACATTAACCTCACAGAAGTGTTTTAAGAATTAGGGAGTGTTTGCAAAGATGCCTTGAGGATAAATTGGGATTTATATTCCCCAGCTGGCAGAGACCTTTTCCCCCAACTCTGCTGGTGTTTTAATTAGGAAATTATTTTGACGGATGATTGTATCTGGATGCACTTTACCTGATGTTATAACTGGAAATGTTTTCCTTGGAAATATATTCCTGGTTGTCTTATTTCTGGCAGTGCTGCTATTAAGTGGAATTTTGTGGAAGTAAAGGTATGTCTAGCTGACTCTAATATATGGGATCATATGCAGGACATGAAAGAAATATTTCAAAACTCTTAAGTGCTAGAAGAAGAAAAAGTAGAAACCGTCGTCATTCTTAGGTGGAAGTGCTGTGCAAGGATGGAAATAATGGCAATATTCATGGACTTTTTGTTTCTCAGTTTTGACTGGATGTATTAATTCAGCTGTTTTGACATACGTAACCTAGATTTAGGAAGAGCAGTCCCTAGTCTGTGGATCACAGCTGAATCCACAGTTCACTCCTGAACAAAATTTCATTGCATGGGACTTGAGTAAGAAGCTACTCGGAGACCATGGGAGTTGTAGATTACACATACAAAGGCTATCAGATTGGGAAAAGCTGCTCTTGACCTGTTTCATTTTTCAGGTGTCGTGCTGATACCTCGCTGGACCTTCAGAGTCTGTATACCAAGTTGCCCATGAATCATAGCAATTTGTGGACATTTTAATAGAAGTGTTGCCATTGGATTTCTAAACTTCCAAGCAGAGGTTTTTACTCTCTCATATGTTCTGAAAGAAACTTATATACTACGCTTCATGGAAAATAATGATTTCAAAGTATAATAATGATTTCAGTGATTTCAGAGTACAGCAAGTTCTGCTATAACATGTGTTTTTGTGATGTGAATTAGCAATACCATGGAACACAAACTTTTAATCGACTCTAATGCAATTCCCATCTCAAGCAATGGTGTCCCCACCCAGGGTGCCACCCAGTGCAGGGAGGTAGGGCTTCTGGGGGTGGGACCAAAAGGGCAGTCCCCCCACCTTGCTCATTTTATGGCACATGGAATGGCACTGCGGCAGGGAGGTGGGGGCTCATTTGGTCCTCTCTGTAGCCCCCCCCCCAAGCCTTCTGAGTCCTAATGATTATAGCCATGGCCCACAGGTTCTGAAAGGCAGTAACTGCCCATCCACTACTGTATAACCCCATGAATGACACCCCCTCTGGAGTGTTACCTGGTACACCACTGACACCCCTCCCCCCCAGTGATGCCACTGCCTGAATAGGGTGCAGGCTGGAGAAAAACAGCAGCAGATGCACTTCTTGAGTGCTGACAAGGAGGGAGGCTGGTGTACAGCTGAGTGGCCTCATGGCCAGTGAGGGAGGGGGCACAGCATGGCTGGAGCTGATTGCCCCTGCCATAGGCACCAGGAAGGCATCACACATCCTGCCCTGCCAGACAATAGCAAGACTGCTGGCTGGAGGGCAGGTAGGTGGGGAGAGGTAGCTGCAGGTGCCACCACCACACAACTTGACTATAGCTGGCCCACTGAGAGTGTAGCAGTTCCCACTGGCAGCCTCCACACTGAGGGGCAGATAACCATAGCAGCACAAAAACTTGCACCCACCACTGTGGGTGGCTCTTTCTTCCCTGCCTGGATGCAGGAGTTTTGCTGGGAGATGAGTCATGGTGAAATCCTACTCAGGGGTGTCATCTGTTGCAGACTGTATCCACCACATTCCCTTTGTGATGCCACTGAATTCAAGCATTCAGAGAGGTGCTGTGGCAGGGAGGTGGGGGCTCATTTGGTCCTCTCTACATCTCAGCTGGCCTGTCTCTCTTCATCTTGGGCCTCATTCCCACTGTTTTTTTAAATCGGAGTGTAAATCGGTTTGAACCGGTTCAAACGACCCTGGTTCCCACTTAATCTGAATTGTGAAGTGATTCCAAGGGGGGGGGGGCATGTCTTTTTGATGCTGATTTTTTCCACTTCTTTTTTTGATAAATCGAATCTGCGCAAGTGAGAAACACATGTAGATCGGAACTGATTTAAATTTCCCCTTTGGCTGGCTGAAACCAAATGATTTTGAATCGATTCATTCATGAATGGGAAGCGCAAGTGGATTATTTTAGAGGGAAAAATGTGTTCGGGGCAAATGTAGTGGGAGAAAATGCAATTGGGGCAAATGTAGTGGGAACCATGTTCCACTGTCTAATTGACCCATCGATTCAGATCGCACATCAATTTATTTGTAAGTGGGAATGGGGCTTTAGTTGTTCAGTTCCAAGAAAGAAGAGCTCTGAAAGCTGCAGCAACCAAAGCCAGACCTTTCAGAAGTTTCTTGAGCCTGGCAAATGCTTGTTGCTTCTTTGTTCCCTCTCTTTCTATTCTACTCTCATTGCTTGGATCCACACTGTAGAAATAATACATTTTGACAGTGTTTTTAAGTCCTGTGGCTCCATGCTCTGGAATTTTGGGAATAGTAGTTTGTTGGGGCACCATAGCTTTTTTCCTCAAAATTTTTCTAAAAGTTTCTCAATTTTTTTTTAGAGAGGCACCTAGCCCCCCCCCCCCCACCATATGTCCTGTTTCTTTTGCAGCACTAATTACTATGACATGGACTTTATTTTTAGCAATCCAGTTATCATGTCATAGCAGAATTTACTGGTGTTTACAGTAGATTAGGCTACATAATACAATTAAAATTATATGAATAACATAAGAAGAAATGTCAGCTTTAAACATTTGAAATATGTAGAATATATGGGAGCATTTTTTTTTATTTTGCAGAGTGGGGAGAAGCTGATATCTTAAAAACTAGTAGGATAGCCACCAGACAAATATCTTTAAGTTGATAGTTCTGTCCTATTGATTGGGTGGCTACTTCAAGCAGAAAATTTAAGGTGTCGTTAAATGTTGCTATTATTTATTATGATTTTATTTGTACAGCAAAGAATGAAGACAAATGTTTGTGAGATTTTTCATGTCAGATTCCAGAATAACTCCATCTTGGGAGAAACTCAATCTTGGTATAATAAATAAATAAATAAATAAATAAGCAGACAAATTTGATCTGCTGAGGAACCTGGGCTTTGTTCCATGGTGGCAAAAGCTATCTCCTTGGTTGCTGACAGTGGGGGAACTGGAAGCTGAGTGTCAAGCAAATGATCCTAATCTCTAGGTAGGCTGAAATGGTGGCAGGTGTTCTGTTAGATATTTGTCTCCCAAACTGCATAAGAGTGGCACTCCTCAGGTAGGCAGGGGAATAGGAGATGTAATGGGAGTGACAGTTGAGTTGATGACAATCTGAGGCCTGTTACAGACAGCCAAAATAAAGCTGCTTCGAGTCACAGTGGAGGTATGGTGTTTGAATGATGCATGCGTCCTAAGAATCCAGAAGCCACACCAAAGCTGCACTCCAGTCCTTAGGGCTGGAGCGTGGGTTTGGTGCGACTTCTGGACTCTTTGGACGCATGCATCATTGAAACACCATACCTCCACTGTGACTCGAAGCAGCTTTATTTTGGCTGTCTGTAACAGGCCTGAGATAAAAAAATCTGTCTGAAACATGGTGTAGTTTTTTTTTCCCATGTTATACCATTTACAGTTTAAGTTGGCTGCTTCTGGATGGATATTTCTTAATATAATTTGTGCAAATTTCAGTGTTTTCAATTATTACAATCATAGTGAAAATTTCACAAAATTTATAGGGGCTCTGCTTCCTTTGTTTCCACTATTTGTTGTTGTTTTGTGCCTTCAAGTGGTTTCTCACTTACGGTGCCCCTTAGGTGAGCCAAGCATGGAGGTATCACTGTGTCATTCTTTTTCAAGCAAGGCTTTAGTCCCTTACAAATTATGGGCATGAGAGTGTCCTCAAAAAGACAAAGATCCTGGCTGTGCTCTTTGACTAGTGTATACATTTATGTAATAACTTCCCTTTTATACTGTGGCTTCTCAGACAGTAATTTGGAAAATGTCAATTTTGAAAGGCCCACCGTGTGAGTCCTTGCATCCCAACATATGGGGTAAGCTTAACATTTGGTGGGCCCTTGAAAGATGTTCCAACCATGATATGTGTGCTGTGATGTTGAAAGCTAAATGGTAGTGCACGTGCTTGTAACCACAAGGCTGGTTTTCTTGGATTGCTACACTCAGGTCCAAACACAATGCAGAAATAGTCCAATTTGAAACCATTTTATCTGCCCTGGCTCTGTGCTAGGGAATCCTGGGAACTGTAGTTTACTGTGGCACCAGAGCTTTCTGATTGTGAAAGCTAAATGTCTCAAAAAGCTCCCAGAATTCCCTAGCATTGAGCCAGGGCAGTTAAATAGGTCTCAAGCTGGATTATTTCTGCAGTCTGTTTTGAATCCTGAACAGCAATGAGTCTGAAAGGGAAATGATCCCTTATGGATGAATGCTCTCCACCAACTGAGAATCCTATTTTTGTGGGTGTTCCCAATTGCATGGAGAATATCTATGCCTAAGGAAAACTCTCCTATTCAGACAAGCCATACTCTCTTTGTGAGTTAAGAGACAGAATTAAATGCTAGAAATATAAGCAGAACTCTAAAATAAATGGATTTAAAATTTGTTAAGCTGCTCAACAAGGTAACTGCATTCGCCCCAGATTCAAGCTCAGGCCACTAATGTTGGGGCTTATTACATGGTTTAATCATCTATTTTACCTCTATCCGGCTTAAGTCTTAATTCAGGCTGTATCCTGATCTTATCAGAAGGTTTTTGCCACCTGAATCTGCCACTGAATCTGCCACCTGAATACATCCTGGGTGCATCCTCACTTCTAGGAGCACTCTGGTGGCCATTTTTTTAAGCCGGAAAACTCCTAGATTCAAAAAGAGCCGCGAGGAGCACTCCTGGAAGCGGGGATGCACCCAGAATGTATTTGGGTGGCAGATTCGGTGGTAAAAACCTTTCGATAAGATCAGGAGGCTGCCCGAATTAAGACTTAAGATGGATAGATGTAAAACAGATTATTAAGCCCTCCGGGAGAAGAACTGCTCATTCAGAGTTTGTCATCCGTAATGCTCAAAGAACTGTAACTGCCATCCTTAATTTCTTCTTTGCTAAAGGTGCCCAATTTATCCCGGCTGCAATCAAGCTATTTACTGCCAAAGTTCACCCGCAACTCCTATATGGAGCTCAACTAGGGCCATATAGCGATATAAATGCAATTGAACGTGTACAAACTAAGTTCCTGAGGAAAATATTCCAAGTTGCTCATTGTGCCCCAAATGCTGTCCTTAGGAGAGAAGCTGGGATTAATAAAATATAATCTAGTCTATGGATTACTATATTCAATTACTGGTTGAAATTGCAGAAAACATCTGGAGAATTGACACACTTAATCTTATTAGACTCCTATAAATCATCTTGGAAAACAGCTATAACTAAGAAACTGAATGAGCTAGGCTTTAACAAAGATGTAATCTTAAAACTCGATGTAGATAAAGCCAAATTTACTATTAAACAAAAAATCCTACACATAGAAGGTCAAATGGAAACTGCTTCCTTCCCTAAACATATAGTGGTTAGTGATCAGGTCTTGGTTTCCTCTCCAGCTCCATATTTGTTTCATGTCACCTTACCTAAGTTCAGAAGAGCTTTAACTCTGGCACGTTTTAATATGTTACCCACAGCTGTATTAGAAGGAAGATTTAAGAAAATTCCATACGAACTCCGACTATGCCATTGTGACTTAGGCGCCATTGAAACTACTGAGTATGTTCTCCTTTATTGACCGTTTTATAGGGATGTCCGTAACCAACTGATCTATCCGATCATAAACAAATTCCCAGGTAATACCGATCTATTTTACTTACGCCTCCTTCTGGATAGTCGTGACCCTAGTATGATCCATAAGGTGGCCAAATTCTGCTACACTGTGTGTAAAGTCCGCCCATCAATTGGTAAATGAAAATTTTACTGCTGCATAGATGATTTGACCTGGCATTATTGTAACTGTAATTGTTTAAGTACTATTCATGCCCAGGTATGTACAATGTATATTTTAAATTATACTGATGCTGTTTTTCTTTTATTTTTTATACTGGTCAAAGACCGAATGAACTATATTACATTACATTATTAAGCCATTTGATAAACTCTGTAGTAAAATTCTATTACTATCTACTAGAAGTAAGTCCCAGTGAATTCAGGATTTGGCCCTTACTTTTGAGTAAGGCTTCACTGTCACTCTCAGATTCTTTAGTAATGTTCATTATTAATCAGTTTCATGTCTCTGTGCCTCCTGTTTGATAAGTCCATCGTTGTGATTTTGCTTGCAGGTGATGAGAAGCCGTAGCAATTTATTTCATTTTATTTTTCTTCACCGCTGTGTGGTTTTCTCATTTTGAAAGCTGCAAATAGCTAACTATGTTTATTCATGTGCAAACATTATTTCTGTTTGGCTTGAAATTTGCCCTCCCAAATTCAAACACGTTTGTGTCAATTTGTGACCTTCCTTTCTGAGTTCCTGTTGACCTCACAAAGATAAAATAATTATGCAATTAATAAAGCCCAAGTCCTTGTTTTTACTGCAATGCTGAGTAATTACCATTCTGCTGTGCAAGAGAGAGGGAGGTTATGTGCAACTTGAAAAAAAACTGATAGAATGTGTGGCACCCATTACCCCACATATTTTTTAGGGGCATAGAAGAAAATGGCATACAATTTTCCTCTCAGCATTTATTAGTTTAACCTCACAAAGATTGGAGTCAACTTCAGCGTTCACATTCATCCACATCACTTTGTTGATGCCAGATTGCACTAGCAATAGCAGTTGGCTCTTTGAATTAAATTAGGAGGTGGAAAAAATGACTCAAAAGGTGACTAGCTGGGGTTTCTAGTTTTGTAATGAAAGCTGTATCTGTAAAAAGTCAGCCAGAAAGGAAAACTGTGTTTACCAGTAAAGGCTAGTATATTATTGGAAAATTCCCTTCACATTTCCCATGACATTCTCAATGTCCATATATTTAGGGGGAATATAGGTAATCTACTACTAATCAATTTCCTACTGGGAAAGGTAGAAGTTACCTGGTGATAAATGACTCTTGCAAAAAGAACACTTGGAAATTAAGTTTTATGGCTCAAATTCAGTGGAAAGAATTTTTTTCCTGTTCCCCTGACCCCTAGAAATAGGTAGAATCTTGAAATAGAGTTGATTTTTTTGTTCTTGAAACACACACACACACACACACACACACACACACACACACACCTCTATTGGTAAATAGATTTTATGTTTAGAAAATAGTTTTAAACATTCTGAGGAGTGTGTCTTGTATATTCCTGTATATTATAAGCATTGAGCAAACCACCATCAGATGAGAGACCACCTTCCTTTCTGGAAGTTATGTGCTACTTGTCAGGTGTTTCTTCTTTCTTTCCATTTTTGCAATTTGGCAAACTTTCGCAAGGAAATGAAATGTTGGCTTTTCAACTGTGTCGGGACCTGTGAGCACTACACTTGGGAACTTTTAGATTTCTGTTCTGGTGCTCCACATGGTGAACCACTTGGGCTGCAAATAATTAATAGCACGTTCATATTAAGTTTGATGCTACTTTAGAGAGTTACTGAATATGATACTAAGTGCATTATCTTGGCAGCAAGTTCTATAAGGTACTGATGATCATTTATTAAACAGTAACTTACCACAGTATACATGTAAACACATGGAAAAATTGTTGGCTGTATTATCTTGCCAAGTAGCAAGGATAATTTTGCTATATTCTCTTATCTCCATGGACATTTGCCCAGTTGTAGAGGTATAAATATTTTCCTTCAGCCTTAAAAAGAATAAATGACTGCCTGACTAGGTAATTTTATAAAAACCATGGTAAGGGTCTACTAGTTTAATGGTTGTCTGTATGAGAACCATTTTATTCTTTGTCATGTCCTTTTCCTGATATTTGGAATGTAAGGCACTTCCTTATACTGAGGGGTGGGGAGGGAGGAAATAGACCTTTTGGCCCATGCAGACAAGGCCTGGAGATGTATTTACATTGTAGAAATAATGCACCCCAACATTAAGTGCTGTAGCTCCAGCCTATGGTATCGTGGGGTTTGTAGCTTTACAAGATCTTTAGCCATCTCTGCCAAAGATTTATGGTACCTCACAAAACTACAAATCCCAGGATTCTGTAGAATGGAGCCATGGCAGTAAAAGTGACATCAAATTGTATTATTTCTACAGTGTAGATGCACCCTAACTGTGCCAGATGCTTATATCACTGAGATAAACTCATACTAGTGCTGCTTCAAAAGTCATAACAATATCATCACAAGACACAGGATTTCTCACAGCTCCAAGATGACCAACTCAAGGCCACTGGGAAGAAGGGTATGACAGGGCTAAAGGGTATGACAGATTTCCTGTCACCTCACTAATTTTTCTTTCATAGAGGTAGAATTCAAAGATATAGCCATGTTAGTCTGTAGAATCAGTATATAGAGAGATCTTGTAGCACCTTTGAGAATAACTGAAAGAAAGAAATTGATAGCTGGAGCTTTCGTAGACTTCAGTCTACTTCCTCAGATACATTTGGTGGAGTGGAAGCCCATCATTGGTATGAATTGTCATTGGTATGAATTGACATCGTCACATACCAGTGTCATATATATGTCTGTACCTGGCTTCCACTCTACCAAATGAATCTGAGGAAGTAGGCTGCCATCTACGAAAGCTCATGCTACCAATTTCTTTCTTTCAGTTAGTCTCAAAGGTGCTACAAGATCTCTTGGCGTATTTCTTTCATAGGGACCATGGAGCTTATTGCATGCATTTTCCAGCCCGATCCGTGCACTGGACAGCATCGGTCTGGAATGGGGAGAAACTGGTTTTACCGCATACAAAATTGTGGCTGTGCTGCTGTCTGACCAAGATCCATCCACAAGCAGTGCCATGGAGGCTGATATTGCAAAGACGGAAAGCATCCACAGTACCAAAATCGGCCACCAGAGCACTGCTTGGGGGTGGATCTTGGTCAGACAGCAGCACAGCAGCAATTTTTCCCCATTCCATCCTGATCCCATCCAGTGCACTGATCAGGCTGGAAAATGTGCGCAATAAACTCCCATGAAAAGCTGAACAATGGTGTCTTCCTCAGAGGTAAAACTTCTGGGGAGGAAGGAACATTGCTGTGTTATTGATTATGCAAAACTCATTTAAAGAAAGAAGAAATCCCTGGCATTTTTGCAAGACATTTTTAATTTAATTTTAAAACAATCAATGGATATGGGGCTTGGGATGGGCATGGCTCAGACACTGTCACGAGTTTAGCAGGATTTGTGATAAACAAAGTACAGGATTTATAGATGTTCCATTATTCAGAAGTCAACAAACAGTTTAGAACATATGTTTCTTTACAGAATTTACTGTGAGATCTTTTTTTAAAAAATTGGGTGATGTCTATTCAAATATTAACATCATTGTCTTTGTAACTACATTGAAACAAAAGTTACCATTTCCTGATACATAATTGGAAATATAAAGAAAATTGGATATATGCAGTGGCCAGTTTACTATACGGTTATAACTATCCTCTGTACAGTTAAAATGACCACATGATAAATCTGTGATTCTACCTTATAAATTACTTTTTCTGACAGAATGCTGCTACTCATAGTGATGTATTTGCATAGCTCTATGAGTTTATCTTCTCAAAGCTAAGAGGAATTCTTAGTTCCAATGGAACTAAGTCATACTGATATGAATCATTGGTTAAAAAGGGTACATTCAGATGTCACAATAAGCCATGGTTTGTGTTAACTATTAATTATTTGTTGCAAAGCCCCCACATGTTTGCACAACAGGCAACCAAACAAACTAGCTTGTCTTCCTCATTTCTGGTTTGTTTTTTATTCATTTCAATTTTGCTCCTAAGCTCTTGTTTCAGAGTGAGCAGGTAAGGAAACCAGCTAGGGTCAAACCATGGTTGTGAATTCAGGCGTCGTAATAAGTCATGGTATAAACAAGTCAGAGTGTCTGGTTTCTATGTCTTGTTATTAGAAATGGATGTAGAGATTATAATAAGCCAGACTTGAACAAACCACACATGCAAAAGTAGTCATATTCTAATTCCCCTAATAAGGACCTCTATAGCTGTTATTTCCATTGAGTCCAGGATAATCTTACAGTTCCTGCATTACTACTACTACTATTTATTTTCCTCCACTTTTTGTTTAGATCAGTAAGAGAAAATTCTGAACATCCAAATATTGAACCCTAACCACCATAGGTATTGGTGAAGGATGGTGAAAGTTGAAATTTGATCACATTTTGAAGGCTGCAGTAGCTGCTTCTGGATTAGATATTCTGCTTGAACTATCTGTATATCCTGATACTTTGAATGGTTCAAAAAGTATATTCCATTTTCTATTGTGTGTAATGTGGGTCAGGGAAACAGGGAGATACTATTGTGTCAGAAATTACTACAGATTAAGACAATATATTCCAAAACAAACCCCCTCCAAAACCCAAACACTTTCCAATTGCTTGTGGCTTGTTCTAATTAACTGAATTCCACCTGCTCAATGATCATGGATAATAATTAAAAGTCAAGAACAAATAGTGATATCTCAGGAAATAAGGTATTTATTGATTTTTCTCTCTGACATGAGCTGGTGGGTGGCTATGAAATATTAAACTTGTTTACAAGTTTAGAGGCGTACATGGAGAATGCATCATTTTTGAATTATTGTATCATTACCTGAGCAGTGGAAACCAAACAAATAATGTACCTTGCTGTGATAGATGGGGAGTTTTTAATGTCTTTGGAACGGAGACAGGAAACAAAAACAGAGATATCCTGTACACAGTCTATATTTTGCTTTTGGAGGTTTCTTATAATAAGAGAAAGATCAACTCATTCGGGAGCATAACAACTATTTTTTATGCCAAATAATTGCATCCAAGGTTAAGTTGCTAAATATAAGACAGTTCATTCCAGGCAAACCTCATTTAAAAACTGAGCTTCTGGACATTGCTTTAACAGAAAATTCAGTACGTGCAGCAGAAATAACATGGAAAGAATAAGGATGGGATCCTACATTACAAACAGAAGTGCAATTCAACTTGTTTAAGACAATGTTAATTCAAAATTAACAGTAAGGATGTGTGTGAGATGCAGTCAAGCTGTCTTTGCATGAGGAAACAACAAAAAAGTGGAGTCTTTTTTGGAGATTTTAAATGGGCTGGGATGGCCATCTGCTGGGAATGCTTTGACTGTGTCTTCCTGCATGGCAGGGGGTTCAACTGCATGGTCCCTGTGGTCTCTTCCAGCTCTATGATTCTGTGAAAGCAAAAACATTTATATTTTTAAAAACTTTTGTGTAATACAGTATTAGAGGTACTTTGTTTTTATTTGTTGTATTTTGGGTCAGTGCTAGGAAGATCAATTTTGGGAAGAAGGCAGGCTATAAATAAAATAAACTTGTATGGTTCACTTAAAAATTGCTTCTGGAATGTACCCAGGAATGCCTGCCTTGCCTTTTAAATTTTATCACATAACATCTTCCTTTAGTGATCTAAAATTCTGAGCACACTTCTCCAAGGTTTCTGTTGGATGATTCAGGCTACATCTGCATGGCAAAAATAATCCAGTTTGACATCATGCTAATTGTCATGGCTCCATCCTATAGAATTCCAGGAATTGTAGTTTTGTGAGATATTTCGACTTATCTATCAGAGTGTTCTGGTGCCACAACAAACTACAAATCCTAGAATTCTACAGCCATGGCATTTAAAATGGTTTCAGACTGGATTATTTCTGTAGTGCGAATGCATCCTCACTTTGAAAACCTGAACATTTTGTGTTCACATCTATTCCACGTCTCTTGGCCTATACCGTTATAGCACTTTGATGTCACTAATTGCCATAGCTGTATCCTAGGGAATTCTGGGATTTTGGAGTTTTGTAAGGTATTTATAATTTCCTGCTAAAGAGCTCTTATGCCTAAAGTTTAATATCCTAGGTTGTCGTAGGATGCAGCTATGGTAGTTATAATGAAGTCAAAGTGTTATAATTATGTTATGTAAAAAAGTTCCTTTCTGTCTCTCTCTCCAAAGGCAGACTTAAACTGCTCTCCACTGTAAATATGTTTTAGTTCCAGTAATCCTTTGTCAGCAACCTAAAAATTTCCTGCATGATTCATTTCTATGCATGTAGACCTGTACAGTGTCAAGCAGGCTGGGACTTCTGGGAGGCTTTTCTTTTCTACCAAAGGGTTCAAGCCTCCGTGAAAAGACTTTGTAAAAGAGAGCTTTGTTAGCAGAGGTTTCATTAATTGAGATGTGCCTGTATTCATACCTAGTTTAACAGATCTGGCAAGATATTGCCATCACATCTAAAGGAACATAAATCTCTGTATTACACCAGGACTTTGATGATACAATGGATTATTAATTTAAAGCAGTCACTATCTGTTGTGCCATCCAATTCTCAATGTTGCTGTGGGGTTTATCTTCCTTTGGACATAATATCTACCATATTTTATTTTGGAGGGAATTTTCTTGCAATTCTAAGAAGCTAAAAGTATTTCCTTTTCTACCATATACCAAAGGAATTAGTTACAGAAAAGGGTTCAGGTTTGTTCGTTTGTTTTTTGCTTTAGTCTGTGTTTCATTAAAACAACAACTCTGAAGCAACTACCTTAGTTCTTGTTTTGTTTAACTCCACCGTATCTGTTTAGCTGCACTTTTTAAGTCTTCATGGGAAGAAAACTGCAACTGCAAATCAATGACATCTATAAAGGAGGAAAAGAAATAAAAGGAAATCATGCCCCTCCCATCTGCAAAATGACGAGTTAAAAGTGGCTGACCACCTTTCCCCATACCGTTTTGGTCACATGTAGTGCTGTCTCTTTTGTAGTTATCACTCATATATCAAAAGATCAAAGGAAGAAAGGCTACCCTGTAAAATGGAATCTCCTGTAAAATAGCACTTTGATTTGAATGCTACATATGGTGTTATTTCCCACCCAGCCATAAAGAGTTAGTAGCTCCTTAAGGTTCAGAAAGAGAGCAGGGACTTGCCTGGTCACTTGGGTATGATTCTTGTACACTGCAGGTGACCAGGCAAGCAGCTAATTATAAGCCTGCACAAACCATTAGTTGCACTTTTTTCTGTGATATGAAAGGCATTAATGGCTTTAGAAGGGCTGTAAAACAGTTGATATCTGTAATGTTCTCCAGCTAGTCTCATTTCTGCAAGTTGGATCCCTAAAGGCCCACGGGATTAAATATTATTGTAATCAGGTTGAATTCCAGCAGTGGTAAGAGAGAAACTAAGAGGTTTATTGAAGGAACAAAAATAAGTTTTCATGTATAAAGCAACAATGGCAGTGCAGAGTTCCTGTGGTGGAGAGAGTCTGAAAGAATTTTCAAATGGCAGAATGGCAAATGGAAAGGTATTTTTACCAGCAGTTGTGACATTATCGCTGATCATGTGATTGTAACGTCCCAACGTCTTCAATTAAAAAGAAAAAAAATGTTAGTCGCTTTTATATTTACAAATTAAAGACCACCATCTTGAGGGGGAGAGAGAAGAGGCCAGCACAACCAGGCCTCTGCCTGCTAAAAAGACAGCCCCCTCCCCCGACCACCATCTTGAGGGGGAGAAAGCAGGCAGCAACACAGGCCTCTGCCTGCTAAAAGAAACAGCCCTCCTCCGACCCCTCTGGAGGGGCGAGCGAGAAGCAGGCCAGCAACACCCAGGGGGCGGCCTCTGCCTGCTAAGAAGACGAGCCCTCCTCCCTCCGACCACCATCTTGGAGGGGGAGGAGACGAGCAGGCCAGCCAGCACCCCAGCGGCCCTGCCCCTGCTAGGAGAAGACGAGCCCTCCTTCCCATCTTGAGGGGGAGAGAAGCAGGCCAGCAACACCAGGCCTCTGCCTGCTAAAAAGACGAGCCCTCCTCCTGACCACCATCTTGAGGGGGAGAGAAGCAGGCCAGCAACAACAGGCCTCTGCCTGCTAAGAAGACGAGCCTTCCTCCCGACCACCATCTTGAGGGGGAGAGAAGCAGGCCAGCAACACCAGGCCTCTGCCTGCTAAAAAGACGAGCCCTCCTCCTGACCACCATCTTGAGGGGGAGAGAAGCAGGCCAGCAACACCAGGCCTCTGCCTGCTAAAAAGACAAGCCCTCCTCCTGACCACCATGTTGCTTGTCTTATTGCATGTTGTTTTTATGATGTGTTAATTTTTATTGATTCTGTGAACCGCTTTGATCACCTCGGAAAAGTGGTATAAAAATAAAATTTATTATTATTATTATTATTATTATTATTATTATTATTATTATTATTATGTTGGAGCACTCCTCTTGATGTGCTAAGGGTAAAAATAAAAGAAAATTATTTGCAGTTGTACTGAGGAACTTTTGGCCTCTGGACCTCAGTTCCATGATCCCTAACCACTGGTCATAATGACCAAGACTTCTGACATTTGAAGTCCAAACATCTGTTGTGTGCCTTCAAGTAATTTCTGATTTATGGTGATCCTAAGATAAATCTATCATGACGCTTTAATAGGAAGATTTTCTCAGAGAGGGTTCAGACCTTTGTCTTCCTCTACAGCTGGAAGTGTGTGACTTGCTGAAAGTCACCCAGTAGGTTTCCATGGCTGAGCAGGGATTCGAACTCTAAGTCTCCAGATTCATAGGCCAATACCCAACTACATCATGCAAAACTTCCCAAAACATCTACACATGAAAAATGAAATTAGGGTTGTACTTCACGTGGTTTGCATTCATTGCGAAGTTATGTGTGGAAAATCTGCATGACATTTACAGGTGGATCAGAGATTTTCCATTAGCGTCAGTGCTGGGACAACACATCAATATTTAGAAGAGTTGCTGCCTAGATAACACAGCCATGCGAGTAAATATAGAAATTGATTATTGGAAATCATGTAGTAATTTCTAGGAAATGTAACCAATTTGCAACTGTAACTGTATAAAAAGGCTACAGTATTTCCCCTTCAACTATGTGATAATGTCAGTGGTAACCTTGTTAATAGGATATCAGCTACAAGGCCAGAAATCTGTAGAAATGGGAGAACAAAGAAACCTGGCCTTGTATCTGATATCCTATTAACAGGGTTACCAGATTTTCAAAACAGTAATATGATACAGTAGAAATCCATGAAGTAATGCAGAATAGCAAGATGTGGGAAAAGGCCTAGTCTTCAGTCTTAGTTTAAAGAGGTTCACACAGCTTGTTTGCCAGCTCAAGACTAACAGGTGCATGTCATGGAGATCTATCTAAGATCCACCTCAAATCTCACAAGAATTCTAAATTCCAGAAAATTTCATGATGATAAGCCAGCAGTCATCATAAGACAAAGAAATTCACTGCTGTGAGCATGCTGCTTGCCTTGGCTTGGAGAGCAAGAGGAGCAGGCATCAGCCACACTTGCAAAAGATGGATCTCAGCAGCATTTGGTTTGTAATGTGAGGCCATTTGTGCATACCAAATGGTGGGAGGACTGTTTCTTGTGAATGTGGCTGGTGCCTGCTCTTCTTACTCACTCTGTAAAGTGACTTAAGCACAGGATTTGGTTCATCCTGTATAATGGATACAGGACAGGCTTTCCAGTCCCTAAATATGGGAAGTCAGTACAAAACAGGATTCCTGGCAGCCCTTCCTGTAGACAGTTATGACTGTGGTGTTTTATGAACAATCACTTGTCTTTTTCAGTTTCTGTATGATAACACGAGGCATATTTATTGTGTGCTCCCTGGTTTTGTTTTTGTTCTGAATTTGTAGGCACTATTTACCTTTTACCTTCTCCTGGCACCGGTACTATTGTATAGGAATTATTTTTTCCCTCTCTTTGTTTGGAGAGAGGGCAAAAGTATGTATGGGGCAGTTGGTGTGCTTCTCTGTGGTGTGTGGGTGGAAGATAGACTGGAATTGGGGTCTGCTGATCTCTGCAGGATTTGCTGTAGATTTGCAACAGTATCACACTATGAGTTGCTTAACAGCACAGAAGCAACAATGAAATTCCAGAACCCTCTAAATTAGGCTGGTGAAATGAAGAAGAGTTTAGTGATTTAGAAGTAAGAATCAGGAGTGGATTTGGTATGTATGGGGAAAGCACTGTGGGTTGAGTTCTGGTAACAAAACCAACATTTTGCTATGAGCTTTTTGCCATAATTCTATTTGGTACATGCCTACTTTGAGCCATTGTTTTGCACCTGGCACCCATTGCTTGATCTCTAGTTATCTAGTAGAAACAAAATAAAACAAAAGTCATTTTCAGAGACCTCAACTCGCCTACCCCCTCATGGGAAATGAAGGATAATGCTATAGCAGCTGGTTGTTGAGCTCGTATATGGTGTGAATGAATAGATGTGGTGTGAGTGAATAGCTTGTGGTAAGTAAATGAAATTCAAGTAAATGAATTTGTCAGGAAGCCACTTATCTTTATGGTCCTATCTTTATTAGGGGATTAATGTGTCCTTTGGGGATAGATCTTCAAAACTGGAAGAAACCTGCATGTTTAGAAGTACTGTATTATCTTTAGGAATCAGAATTTTAATGCTTAATATTTATATTTACTCTACTGTCAAAGAACTAAAACAAAAATTTTGCTGCATTCAGAATTTCTATTTGCTGCTGAAGAGCCAGCTTTGGATATGGCATGCTGGCTAGGAGATACTGTGAACTGTAGGCCAAAAAAGCAATGGGTCCATATTTTTCTCTAAATACCAGATGTTTGGGACAGATGATAATGGGAGCAGTGTTAATTGTCAATCCATTTAGAAGCATTTCTAAGAAGCTATATAAGTAAGAAGCTTTCTAGAAGTATTAACTGGCCAATGTTGGATATATGATGGTGGACTAGGTTAACATTTGGTCCAGATTAAAGCCAAATTCAATGACTTCTTATCAGGATTGGGGGGGGATTATTTTTAAAAAATAAATAAAAATAAATCATTTTTACATTAATATTTTAATGAAAAAAATTGAATCATTCTTACTAAATTAATACCGTGAAACATTATTTTATGTATTAGAAAGCTTGAGACACTGTGCCTTAATGGTTTTTAACATTGCCAACCCAAAGTTATTAGACTTTCATATGATTTGCACCTTTCAATAAACTTTTGGGAATTATATTGACAAGTAGCCGATTTGTAGGAGTATACAGCTATACCAATGTAGCATTAAATCAGAAACTTAAGTAGCAAAATGCCATCCAGATGTTATGGCCACTAACTTAAATAATAATTGTTCTTTAAAAAGTGCTCATTTAAAGCAAGGGTGTTTTTTTGGGGGGAACTTATGTTAATTAAGGATTTGTTTCTGAATGGCATTTCTTACAGTATAAATTAAAATGATTAAAGAGAAGCAGCTGACACTGGGTACCAGTCTGTCAATGAACAGCATTCAATACACTGTAAAAATGTTTAAATTCAAATAGTCATTGTTGTTCCAGTAAGAAGGTTCAAAAATAGTAATAGCTATATATATACAGTATATGTATATATGTGTGTGTGTGTGTGTGTGTGTGTGTGTATGGCTAATAATATATGGCTATTATTACTATTTTTGAAACTTCTTACTGGAACAACAATGACTCTTTGAAAGTATGTGTGTATAATCAGTAAAAAACCAAGGGTGTTGGTGGGTTTTGTATTTGGCTGTGTTGATATATGCTGCCCAAATGTGCTGTGTAATTTTCTTTTTGTTCTTTTCCCCCCTTGCTTGTGGTTACCATTCCTACTTTTGTGTAAAAATGTGGAGGTTTCAAGATTGATGTGTACTTATGTGATTTTGTTTTGAAAGAGAGATGAAAGGTTAAATTTAGTTATCACCCAGAAGCTGGATCTTGAGAGGCAAATGAAAGTTGTGAATGCAACAAACTTTTTGTTTCACCAACATGGTTTCATGTTTTGATGGTATGGGGAATCTGTTGTGTTACTTGTAATTGAAGTACATCTACACTTTTGCATAAAAAATTCAGTTTCAGAAATAGTGACATAAAAATATGCTTGGACACATAATCACAAAATGCAGGCATATATATTGAAGAAAATATTTAACAATAAAAATTTGTCAGCCATTTTGGCTGTCAAAATAAAATATTTCCTGTTAATAGTGAGCTGATTATATTTTTTATATTTATATTTTTAAAAGCTGCTTTAAAAAGAATTGACTATATACAAATGACTGTATAAAACATGCCAAAATAGGTTTTGATGAATTTGTAGAAGGCCAAATGATTTTTATTTCATTCTTTTTGCTGTCAGTGTTAATGCACATTTTTTGGAGGAAGCTGGCATATGTCACCAACTTGTTAAAGCATTGGAAGTGCCATAAATTTAAACCCTTTAATTGGACCTGAATTAGCTATGGGTTTATTTACCAGATCAAAGCAGGAGTTCAACCTACAACATTCATTCCCTTTGCCAGCATAAATGCTTGAGTTGAGTGAAATGCCAAGGAAATTTAATCATTTGAGTTATGGGACCTCTATCCTGTTGGCCTCTTATGTGTAGTATAAGCTGGAAAGTCCTTTATTTTGGAATAGATCCTGCTAATTATATTGTGGTGGTTAAATGTGCAGCATTATTATAATTAATGAAGGATTTGCTACAGTTTCAAGTGCGGATCTGGTATGCAACTATACATATTACACTGGATAGACTTGGGGTTAAATCCTGTTTGTTACTTACAGAGTGTGATGCTTCATGAGTAAACTTGCATGGGGCTTCTCCTTTGCTTCCTACAAAAAACAGTTTCTCGGTGCTTGTGCATGCCCCCAGGACCATTTAGTGGCTTAGGGAGTGGGTGTTTTTGGCAGTATCTGACAGTGCAGCTGGGAAAAAAGGGATATAGCCTTTGACAGATCTTGAACTCATTTTTTTTTCCTGGCTGCAGAATTGCAGCCACACACTGTCTAGGAACCACCACATCTTTTCCTAACCATGAAAATGTTCGGCAGGGAGGGGAAGATGCAGGCATTGAGGAACTACCTTCCTTATGATTTGTGTGTATGTTATGCAAGGAAATACTGAATGCCTTCTTATGCAACACCTCCATAGTTAGTTATACTTGTGTAACATTTGGGAATCCCAGCATATGTCACCAAAAGCATCCCACCACATGTCACTGATTTATACATGTATTGTGTGTGAAATACTTCTCCTATTTAATGTTTGTTGTTGTTGTTGTTGCTGTTGTTTTAACAAGAGAAATATACCATATCACAGTTAACATGGGCTGGAATTCACTAAGGCAATTGCAAATATAAATGTGTGTGTGTGTGTATTTATTTATTTATTTATTGGATTTATACCCCACCTTTCTCCCAAAATGGGATGCAAGGTGGCTTGAACCCAGAGTTAAACATTTATGATTGGTTCATATTCACAATCCCTCCATGTACTCTGGTTTATTCATTTATTTAAATATTTATGTCACACCCTTTATTTGAAGATCTTTGGGCAGCTTACAATAAAATCAATTTAAATCAATAATTACAAAAATTTAAAAGGTTAAAATATATTAAATAGTTTCTCAGTTAGAAAACAGACAATTTAAAACTGCTTAAAACAATCTTGAATAATGTAACCATAAAACATGTGCAGCCTGGATAAAATCATTTTGGCCTGAAGGCTTTAATAAAAAGCTAGGTTTTAACTAGGTGCCAAAATTATTCTAACATTGGTGCCCATTGGGCCTCGAGGTGGAGAGAATTCCACAATTGGGGTGCCACTGCAGAAAAAGGCTCTCCCTCATGTCCTATTGCAATGTACTTCCCGTACTGATGCCACATGGAGGAGGGATTCTCCAACAAGTGTAAATTATTGGGCAGGTGTGTGTATCTGTATATACACACCTGCCCATATGTGTGTGCGTGTGTGTGTGTGTATGGCAGAATGGCAATGTTTTGTTAGCCAGTGCAGTGCCTTCAGAACTGGTGTTATATGATAGCTGAATAGAATTCCAGTAAGTCATGTAGCTGCTGCATTTTGCAATAGTTACAATTTCCCATTGACTACCAGTGAAATTCCTTTTAAACTTGTGCCATATGTTTTCTATATGTTCTATTCAGCAAGCTAGCTACTGTGTGTTACACCATCTACAGCATCTGAGTCTTTTTCAAGAGAAGGTGTACACACAGAGCACACTGTGATCACCTAAAGTAGAAATTAAGGGCATGAACTATTGCAGGTTATCACTGTCTTTGAAAGGCCAGATCTGCTGGGGTGGTTGAACTTGGTCCTAGACACTCAGCCATTGGGTCCATCTTCAGTGCCAGTGAAAGAGATGAATCAGAGTACTCCCGTGTTATGTTCCTGCTCTTTCAGGGAGAATGGACAAGTTGCCTAACCAGTCCCTACCAGTTCACTGAGCCTCCATCTTAATGGAATTCAGCTTCCTGTAGCCCACAAAGCCCTGTGCAACCCCAGCTGACTTTTGACAAAGAGTAGCAAAGCTGAGTTTCACCTGCATAGTAATGGCAGCTGGCCTTTAAATTCCAAATGATCTCATCTCACAGCTTCATACAGATACTAAATAGCCTGCAAGTTAGGATACAACCCATAGTATCTCACCACATAATAGTAATTGGGCTGAACAGGAGTCCTCCAGTGCCCTTGTCTGTAACTGGGCCTCTAGATAGAAAGAGACATAGCACTCCTATCCTGAAATCATCGATATTGAAAGGTGCTAAGAGATCCAGGAGCATGAGTAGATTAGCAGTTGCCTGTCTTTACCCTGGAATAAGCAGTTACTAAAGGCAACCAAAGCTGTTTTGGTACCACCCCATGGTTTAAAACCATTGTGAAATTGGTCCACATAAACTGTTTCAGCCAAACACACGCACAAGTGTAATATGTAAGCTGTAAGTATGTAAATAGAGTTATATGCAAGCAAACAGGGTTAGGGTTGTAGTACAGCAGTTCAGAGCAGCATCCCTGGTAGTGCTAGGGTAGTTTTTAAAAATACTGCCTAGAACTAACTGTCAAGAAATTAAAGGGCTGCTAGGGATGTCATTCCATAAGGCATTCCAACCTTCCTCTCCCCCTGTGTACCAACCACATCTATCATGGTGCTCACCTCTCATCAACTTGATATTCCTCCTTTTGATCCCTCTCTTTCATCCAGGAACTCTGAAGGTAGCCTCCAATGGAGTCAACCTACACTTACACTTTGGATGGTATTATATTACCAGGACATGGCCTCTGAAATAGGTTATCTCCTCCCCATACCACCAATACTCAGGTCTCTGCCAAAGTTAACTTTCTCTTCCTTGGCAGTCCCTTGTGGGAGGGAAAGACATAGGGATAGGGGAATGGGCTGGCAGAGAAAGAAGAGGTAACCATCTTATATAGTTTTGATAATGGCCATGTGCACTGCTAGCTTTGGCTCTGTCCACTACCAGCATACAGGTCTTGAGAAATTAATTCTAAAGTAATCTGTTTCTTTGTCAGAAAAATGTGTCATCTACCATGATCTAAACATCTTCACAATCCATTCTCAGAGATCCCTTGTTCTGAATAAACCCTTTTCTGCTTCAGCTCCTGTTTTTAATAAAAGCAAGTATTTTGTAACTTCACTTGCTGTGGATTTGTTTGCAAAATTGTTCTCCTTTTCCTGATTTTTTTTGTTTTGAGCATTTGTTTGTTTTAAAAATTCACTAAATCAGCAGTTTAGAGCAAAGAAGGTATTGCTGAAAAAACAAAGCAAGAATCTCCCTACACCCCTGAGATTCCAGTGACTCATGATGAAATTCAGCCATGCATACCAGCATAATCTGCATCAGCATGTGTCAGTCATATGAAGTAGATGTGGACAGAATGCATCTTGAATGCATGAAATGCTACACCACTTTGAATTAAAACATGGGAATACTACCTTAAATCATTAATCTGCCTTCTTTAAACTGCTGTCCTCTGCTCTGTGGAATTGCATCTTCATCTTTCCCAGACAGCTTTGGCCATGCTGACAGATGAATGAAAGTGCATTTCCCCACTGTAATTTCTGTTCTGGAAATTAAGGTGACTTTCTAAAAATCTAAAATTTCCAAGGATTTGTATAAGTTTTATTTGCCAATGCCACAATGTCCATATCAAAGCTAAAGTTATTCAGTATTTGGACAATGTACAAAACACCTAGAAACAATACACACAACACAGTCCTATATGTTTCTATTTAAAGGATCAGTTTCACTGTGGCTTACTGTCTGCCAGGCATGCATAGCATTGTAGCCACTGTCTTCTCTGTTAACAGGACTATGAGAAGAATGAGATTGATTGACTAACCACCAAGCAATGTCAGCATAAAAGAAATATAAAATAATAGTGTAGAGAAGACTAAATGATTATCTGTATCAGGGCTGGCAATTGTGCAACCCTCCAGACTTTGTTGAATTTCAGAAACCAGCTGCCCTAGCCAGGAGAGCCAATGGTAGAGAATGCTGGGAGTCAACATCTGGAGGAATGCAACATACCCATCCTGATCTATGCCACACATCTGAAAAGGTGAATAATTAAATATACAGGTGAAACATGAAAGAGCTAACTTTAATTCAAAAGACTGGTCTGGCTTATCTTTGAAAGCTCCTTCTGCTCTGACATTGCACCTTTGACTCATCTGAGAACTGGACGGAGGCGATGCTGTTCACCTGCACACTGACTTAATTAGCTGGTAGCAGGAAGCTCTAATTGGATTAATAAAAATGCAAATTGTTTCCTGCTACAAAGTACTTTGCATCCAAGCCGAAACATGTTCAGGTTCCTAGATATGCTATTTGGGATTTCAGAAAAGAGCATGCAACTTTAGACATTAAAGTTATTTCCTTCCCAAATTAATATTCTGCATCAGTGCTGAGCAAGGCCCAATGCTGGGTGAAAGCTTCATGACAAGGAAAGAATAGCTGCTTTGCTTCCCAGAAGGGAAGACAGGCAGTGCTGGTGATTGATATTGACAAAGTATCTAGTTAATTTCTCTAAGGTGTGCCTACCTAGAAGGTTAAAAGCTGATCGCAAACTGCTTCTGGCACTTGGGGCATGGAATACATTGTTAAATCTCAATCCATCAGTTTGTTTCATCTTTCAAGAGGGCCATTCAAATCACACTGTGACTACTGAAAGGTATTTGAAATTCACCTCTCAAACGCACTCTGAATTGTTTTCTTCACTCTGTGAAACCCTCCTTCCTTGAAAGAACACACATTGCTAGAGTTTGTGAAGGATCAATCAGTGATTTGCATTTCAAAAGACCTATGAGGTATTTCCCAGTTAATACACTCTGCAGTTTCCCAAGTTCACTAATACCTTCTATTTGTAGACCAAAGACTTTGTTCTGAAGTCAGGGATGAAAAGACACTTTTAATAAAATATAACTTTTTAAAAAGTGAAAACTATTAATAACTTTAAGGCAAAGGATTTTAATTTGTTTTCCTATAATGCAGCTTTTATAACAGAACTCTATTCAAAATCTGGGCAACATTTTTGGATTCTAAATATGTTGTCTTTTGGAGATTCATCATTATAGATAGTAGCTGAAAAATAGTAGTATGTAAATATCAAGAAAATATACTTAGGGCAGGCATGGGAAGCTGTCCCCAGGCTGCATACATCACTCAGTGGTATTAAGTTAGAGATGACTGACTGATGGCCTTTGTGCTGGATCTAATATGTGAATCCATTTTTGTGACCACACTTTAATGAAAGGCATGCCACATTTTAATGAAAGTGTAGGATGTGAGGGCGATCTGGCTGAGACATCTGTCACCCCATTGATCGCCAGGGTTGATTCGGCTGATCTGGCTGGCTAGGCGGGTGTCCCCTTCCTCCCTCACCGCTCCATGTGCGTCCCTCCCGAAGCTGCGCGCTCGGTGGAAGAGGACGCCCATCCCAGATAGAAGGAGTGTACCGTTCTTTGGTCAAGGGTATACGATAGCTGCGCTCCCCTGCTAGAACCTCCAAACAAGCAAAAAATAGTTTTGAAGAGTTGTAAAACACTTGGACATTCTATATTTGCATGCTATATTTCTAGCCCCATTGAGGAATTCAGTACTTGTTGGATTGTGAAAACTTGAAGCTTTTAAGAACATGTGAGTTAATTACACCTTTAGTTGCATTTGTGTGCAGTAGACACATCTCTGGATGTTGTGTGATTTGTGACAATTTGGAAAGAGCCTAAATGAATACAGAAATATATATTTAAGGCTCCCTCCATAGGAAGTTAAATGCTGATTAATTATAATTCCATACAGGATGCTCTCTCTCTCTGTGTTGTGTGCTTCAAGTCGTTTCCAACTTATGGAAACCCTAAAGTGAACCTATCACAGGGTTTTCTTGGCAAGTTTCTTCTGTGGGGGTTTGTCATTGCCACCCCCTGAGACTGAGAGAGTGTGACTTTCCCAAGGTCAACCAGTTGGTTTCTATGGCTGAGCTGGGATTTGAACCCTGGTATCCCAGGGTGCTGGACAGTGCCCTAGTCCAGCATTCAAGCCACTAAGTTATGTTGGCATACATGGCTGCTCTACATGGCTGTATGTCTCCTCCTGTCAATCTCATGATGACTAGGTATGTAACCAATGCCTGTAGCAGCATCAGGAAGAGGGGCTATTCTTGCTAGCCAGTACATGTATTCTGTATCTATGGGTGCCAAAAGGTTTCACTTTTCCTTGTATGTAGGGCCCAGATTTTTCTTACCACAAGGCAGGGAAAATGGACTAATTCAAATGGTCTGTTCTGGCTTACCTTTAGATGACAGCAAATTTATTGGTTTGAACACCCAGATACAATGCTTGTCTATTCAGAAGACCCACACATCTCATTGGGACTCCCATTTTATATATGAATAGGGCTTGATGCATTAAGTGCAATCTTATATATGTCTGCTTAGAGGTAGGACTCATTTGATTAAATTATATTTGTGTTTTTGCTTTCATTTTCTAGATTATTTCAGGATGTTTTGTAGAAGTAACATACACTGTTCAAAATAAGATAAAAATGATTTTGGACACTGATCTGTGTGTGCAGGTGAGGAGCTAGATCTAGATATGAAAATCATCCAGCAAGAGTAGACTCATGATTACCACAGCTGAATCATTTATGTAAGATTTGAGTAGAGTTGAGAAATATTTCTTTACTTTAGATGGGTTGTAAATGATCATTTTGCTTCTGGAAACTGTTGCTAAAGATTATACCATTTTTTTGTTTTTTAAAAAAACAATTCCAAAACACCACCCTATAATCCCTATATGGATTTTAATGAATTTTAGAAAAGTGTAATTCGTCAGCTGACAAACAGTTGCTAGGAAGACCTCCAAATAAGGAGTATATGGTATTAATTATATTATATTACAGTATATTGTTTTTAGATTGACAGAAGCAGCAATATTAGCTAATGTGGAAATTCTAAGCAGTCATGACCAAAAGTTTCAATATACGTATAATAGCATGTTTTGTTCCAGTGGTTGTTGGTGGCTTGTAAGCCAGTGAATCCTATCCAAATTTTAATCCAAGGTGCTGAATCCTAATTCCAGAATTATTTTAGTACCTTGGATAGATCCCAAAAATACTAGAAGAAGACTAAACAGGCTTGAATATCTGAAGGGTTTGGTTTTAATAATTTAAATAACTGTGATTTAAATCACTAATGAGGAAGATTCTACTTATTCATCATTTTAATAGAAATGCTTTATTGTTTAATATAACCTTAATGCATATTCAGAGATGTAGGTATTATTAGAACATAGATACAAACTAAGCAATTATTCTGAATAATTTTCAGTTTAATTTTCAATTCAGCCAAAATAGGATCCCTTGCATTTATATCCAGACTCCTCTTTCTTGTTCAGATTATTCCCTCAAATTCCATATTCATTGACCATCTCTATTTGCACTTAAGAGATATAAACATCCAGGAGAGCGAGAGAGAGAATGAGAGTCTACGCTTCATGTATACTCCCTGATACCTGCCATCTCTGTAAAGTGCTGTTAATATATTCATAGAATATAATTAGAAGTAAAGTCACATTCTCTCAGCCTCAGAGGTAGGGAAAGTGAAATGCCCTTTGAACAAATCTTGCCAGTACACCCCCTGGAAAAATTCACCTTAGGATCACCATAACTTGGAATTGACATCAGGGCACACAACAATAATAATTAATTTTCATTATGATAACTTTGACCTAAGCTCTTTTTTTAGTAATTGTATTTCAAAAGCTGAAATCTAATTTAAATAAACAGCATTTGATTCAAATGTTAAGAAATTGATTTTTTTAAATTTTTTTAAAAGAATATCAACCCTGGCAATGGAGCAGATTCATTGATATGAGAACTACTAACATAAGAGGGACTACAGTTTTGTTCCAGAATCCATGATCAGTCAATGCCTGTGAAATGAGCAGTAAAAAGAAATAAAATTGCAAATAAACTATTGACATCTCATTAGGAGAGAATACACACACACACACACACACACACACACACACACACACATATATATGTGTGGAGGCAGAATAAAAGAGATTGATTTGGTGTGTTGGAGGCTTTGACTTAAATGGATTAGATGCTTCTAGGTGTTATACAGGTTTCAAGTTACACCTGGACTGTAATGACAAAGACTGATTTCTGCTCTTCTTTTCTTTGAAAAAAATATCAAAATCAGGGCATTTTTGCAAATGATTGTGCCTGACAGTGGGTTTTGAAATCGTTCATATGGACCAATGTGACTTTCTTTGTTTGATCATATTTTATGATTTTGGTGCCGTGTGTGTGTGTGTATGTGTGTTTTCCCTTTAAAAATGCCTCTTCTCTGCACACTGAATCAATTCAGCATGTGAGCAGTTTGTTGTTAAGGTTTTTCCAGAGGCAGCCATTCATTGGGCTTGCTCTGCTTGAGGAGTTTCATTCAGCCTTCCTTATCAGGCATACTGACAGCCCTTCTCCTCAATCTCATGTTCACCTTCGCTTTCTAAAAGATGCGGTAGCAAATCAGATTGCATTAATGGAAAATGCCCTGGCCTAGGGAAAAAAAATTCTACCTTTTTACTACTGACACAATGGACTGATAGAGTGAAAGCTATTCAGATATGCTGGGTTTTCCCTTCTGTGAAATGTGGCACATTTTAAAGTCTTGCCGAGGCTGCCATAATAGGAATTCAGTATCTATCTTTTGTTTGTTTCCACTCACTGTTGACTATCACGGGTGTTAATATTAACTATTTGAGCAGAACAAATTGGATGATATTGAGATTCCCTCCCCTCCCCCCCCCCAGTTTGTCAAACTCATAAAAAAAATATTAGCTATTTTCCTGTAGATTTTCCAAGCAGAGAGAAGCCAAACCAAAGGTATGAAACCTTAAAGAGAAAATCCTAGAACAGTGCTACAAGCCAAAGTCCATTATAAATGGGACACTGGAGTCAGTTTTGGTGGTCACTTATTTGTGCCAAGGCATTTTCCTGTCCAAACTCGGCATATTTCTTTAATAAGATTTGATTCATACCAATTCCCACAAGCTTTATTATTTATTACCTGCTCAGGCTGGAATGTTTAGCTGTGAAGTGTATCTATTTCTTTTAGTTAGCATTAACATCAGACTTCTTTCTTTTTTTAAAAAAAGCATCACCTCCTGTCCCAACCCACACAGGTGGATTTCATAAGCACCTCATCATCTCTCATAGCTTAAGCATCCAGACACACCTTTCTAATTGTCATTTATATTTGTCTCTCTGTGCCTCTGGTGGAGCTCACCATTTTCACAAATTTGCTATCGCACTTCCTCACACACTGCAAACAAAATTTGAAAGTGGATATAGCCTGCTTTGCCTCTCCACCAGTTTGCAGAAAATAATCTAGGTACCCCACCTCCCTCACCATGAGATCAAGGTCACGTAATGAGTCCTCAGAAAATTACTCCTGCTTCACAGGTATGCAGCACTAGAAAACATTGACCTTGGATTCTAGGCTGTTTTGCATTGCAAATATCTTGTATCATTGGCTTACAGAACATGCAGTTCAAGGGTGGGAGCTCAATTCTGAAGCAGACTTTAACCCCTTTGTTGCCTTCTTCCGTATTTGCATGCATGAAGGAGTGAGGCTTCGAAATCTTAATGTACAACTTAGTACTGGTATGTACATGGGTGATCTTTAGCATCTACAAGTAAAACTGGAGACACATCTCAAAGTGCTCAATAGATGGCTGCTTTATTGTAGAAAAAGCCCCATTTGGTTTTTTGTAATGTTTTCTGCATGGCGGGGAGAATAATTTTCCATCTCTTTTTCCTTATCAGAATTCTGGTGGTGATTCTCCTGTGTGTGATGGCTGTTGGGATAGGGTGTCTTTTTCCTACACTGAATTGAAGTGCACTAAATCATGTCCACATCCCGAGTAGGTTTTTAGGGAGTTGTTTTGTGTGCTGTAAAGACGTGCGAGCAAGCTGCTCTTATGCATGAATGACCTTCTTTGTTCTTCTCCCTTTATGGGTCTCTGAAGCACTACAGTGTTAGAGAAAGGATGGATATTTCATTTAGAGCTAAAATTGGGTTATCAGTGTGAGAACTCTCAAGTATTATATGCTACTGAAGCTCTAAAACAAACATCCAGGTAGTCATGTGTTAGGGATAGCAGAGCACATCCAATTCAGTGATAACGTTAAATATTTGTACAGTCAACCTTCCCCCTTTACATTGACAAAGGTGTTTATGCTACTGCTACTGCTGTGACTGGCACAAGGCAAGAGGTGCTGTGCCTAGCAACAAAATCAGACAGAAGCATCAAAATATAAAATACGCACAGCCTACCTGTGATTATTTTCCCTACTGAGTGGCCAATCCTGCAGCCTTACAGTTTTTGCTGGCACTGTGCAAATGTACTGAACCACTAGTGGTTGCTGTTTGGCTGAAAATTCACAGGGGAGAAATATGTGTAGAGAATAAACTTGACACATCAGACATGCCATAACTAATTCATTGCAGCCATTACTTCACCTCACCACTACTTCAGCTCTTCCGCTGTGTTTCTGTTTTTATGTTACTGTTTAACAGAAGATGATGGTTTATGTTTGTTCACATCAAGCACTATTGTAACATGGATAAAGGCATGACAAACAATGCCTTTTCATTAATGAGTTGCCACTGTAAGAACATAAAACATCAATAGTCATGTTACGCTTCATGCATAAATATTTTAAGTATATTTACAGGTAAAAAAAATATTTCAGATATTTTATCGCTGTTTCCATAATCTTAACACTTTCAAGTAAAGCAGCAAATATTCATAAGCAGAAAGGCACCTCATAAATGAAACACAATTGTTTAATTAATTAAATAACTTTAAATGTTTAATTCTAGAACAGGTTTGTTGCGGGCCATGATTTAACTTTGAATAGGTGCTTTGGGAATCACAATAAATGGAATGTGAAGTGAAACAGTACATATAATTACATAAAATTAGTGACTGTATGTATATCTACAATACATCAAAAGCAATTGTGGTGCTTATGTTACATACCTTAAATGAGAATATACCCATGCTTGTGTCTACATTTTTAAAACTACACCTAAGTTCGTTAGTGACTTACTGAGAAACAATAAACAGGAAAATAAAATTTTCTATGTCTACAGAAAAGATAAAAGAAAGAAAAATGCTGAGATACGAATGTTGGATTTCTCACTGTAGCAAGCTGTACATTACTCATTGTTCTCTGACATTGTAGTAAGTATTCATAGATTAGATACCTGAGGCAGCTCAGCCTTATACACTTTGTAAATGTAAAACTCCTATTGATGAAAACTCAGTTTTCCTTGTGGTATCAGGCTATAGTTCGTGAAACAGTGAATATATTGTTGTTGTTGTTGTTTGGGGGGGGGTTCTTGTATCACAAAAGAAGAAAGTTTCTACTTTGAGAGACTCTTGTGAAATGTTCAGCATATTCTTTTTGTTCTGACCACACTTAAATCACATGGATGTTTCTGTTTCTATTTTTGACAAGTTAAATTCTTGGTTTTCCAAATAGCTTTGAATCTATTCAGTGGATGACAAAAACCAGCCTATTCTTTACTGAAGACAGAAGTAGCAGAGAGCCTAATAGAAAAATAAACCAACCAAACAAACAAACAAAAACAGATAATATCTGTGTACCAATTTAAATGGAATGGGCAAATTGTGGACACATTTATCTCTCTTGTCATCTGAGCCAAGCCCACAAATGAATCTTGAAGTGCACAGTAATAACTGCAAAGGGAAGAACCAGTTGTACATAATATCTTCTGTTTTGTTTTGACTGCTGATTTCAGTGGGTCAAGGTCCCATCTAAGAAATATATGACTCCAGATGCTGTATTTGGATAAATATTTCCTTACATGCACATTAGAGCTATAATAAAAAGCAAATATATTTATTCTAATATAAAGAAAGGAACAATAGTATGAAAAACTGCCTAATTTGTCAAACACAAGCACAGACAAGGGATAATTTGTCCCAGCGTTTCAGTTTAAATGTAATCATCTGTCTTCAGTATCTTCCAACAAAAGTGAACTTTTTTGTTATTTTTTTGTTTGTTTTTTTGTTAGCTACAATTCAGTCTTTCCTCCAAGAAACTCAAAGGAGCATGTTTGGCCCTCCTCTTCTCCGCTTTATCTCCACAATAACCATGGACTTTATCACATGCGGGAAATCAGGCAAAATTGGGGGTTTAAACAGAAAATTATCCTGTGCAAAACATGATATCACACTTAAGATTTTCACACGACATCGCTATTAAACAGGCACCAAAGAGGCAATGAAGAGGCAATAAACAGCAGCAAATCATTCAGGGGGAAATCTCTAAAATGATTTGTTGCTGTTTATTCACAGAATCATAGAATCGTAAATTTCCTGTTTAACAGCGATGTGTGTGAAAATCTTAAGTGCGATATTGCACTTTGCACGGGATAATCACTGTTTAAACTCCCAATTCCCCCTCCCCCCACAATTTCCCCTATGTGATAGAATCCCCTAAAAGGTAGGCCTAGCTGAAGGACAGTGTTTGGCCCAAGGTCCCAGTGAGGACTTGAATGTGGATCTGTCTGAACCAACTGGAACTGTCTCCAGTTGTCTTAAACCACTGGGCCATCTGGTTCTCAGTTGCTAGCTAGATGTTCTATATAGGTTGTGTTTCTAAGGTACTCGTCAAGATGAAAGCATTTCTCGCAGCCAAATGCAGTTGGTGTAGTAGAAGGAGTAACAGGTCATTTGATATCTAGAGATGAACATCATCCTCAGAAATGGTCCTGAGTAAGTTGTGGTGGTATTAAAGGAGCTGCTATGACTTGAGAAAAATATATGTATAGCAGTATTCTTCCAGTTGTTAGAGCAAGCAGATAATCCACAACGTTTTCTGTAGGGAAAGTTTCTTTGCCAAATAACCTGCTTTTTTAAAAAAAATTAACAGATTGATAAACTATGGATATCCTATATGCAATAAAGAAGTGGCATCAAATCTAGACTTCAAATATGGAAAAGCGCTCCAAAAAGATTTCTGCTTCAAAAAGCTGCAACTTCAAGTACAGTTAAAACTAGTTTGCATTAGATTCTGTCTCTGATACCTGAGCACACCCACAGATCTTGCAAACAAAATTCTGGTTGCACAGCAGGCCCTTACTATTTGCTGGAGTTTGGTTACAGATTCCACTTAGAATCCCAAAATCCATGTATGCTCGAGTTCTATTATATAGAATGACATGGTAAAATGATGTCCCTTATTTAAAGTGGCATAATCAAGGTTTGCTTTTTGACTTTTTTTTTTTTAAAAACCCAATAAATAAATTAAGCAAACAAATTCAGCCAGTGGCTGCTTCTTAATATTAGATGTTCACAATGGTGATATTTATGGGCTTCCGAGCCCAATACAAGGTGCTGGTTATTACCTATAAAGCCCTAAATGGCTTGGGCCCAGGGTACTTGGAGGACCGCCTCTCCCCATATAATCTGCCCCGCGCTCTCAGATCGGCCGGGAAGCAATTGTTGAGAGTTCCAGATACGAAGTACACCATGATTGCACAGAGAGCGTTTTCCAACTCGGCCCCGCAGCTTTGGAACTCTCTTCCCGGCGAGCCCCGCTCGGTTACCTCCCTTGACCTGTTCAGGAAGAAGCTGAAGACCTATCTCTTCCAACAGGCTTTCCCCTAGGCATTGTGTCTCTGTTCTCTCCCCGTTACACTAGCACTTTTGAGCTAGTTATTGTTGTGGTTTTAATGTCTGTAATTTTTATCTTGTTTTTAAATATTGATGTACTTGTTTGAGATTTTATAATGTAGATACTGTTGTAAATTGTACATTGTTTAGTACTCCTGTTGTAACCCGCTTTGATCTCTTTGGAAAAGCGGGCTATAAATAAACAGTATTATTATTAGTATTATTATGGTTTTCTAAAACTTTGTGCACATTAGCTAGCAATGTACACTCACTGCAGCATTAAAGTGAGCATGGGTAATTCTGTCACCTGCAGTACTCCTTCATCTTCTTTTGAAGCGCCCACCCACCCCCACACATGAACACACTAAACTGGTTCTTAGATTTGACAATGGTGAACTGTACATTGACTACAAAAACGTTCTATAAATTGGTTGCAGTGTTTTGGCCTCTGGCTGCCAATGATAATTCAGCTGCAATTAATTCTGGCACATGTACTGTACTGACTTGAACTACTTTAGTGGAGTTGTCACATGACAGCATCTCCTAGTCACAAACACTTCTTGGAATGAAGAATAGCTTTGCATGAATGTTTGCATGGGCTTAAGAAGTTTTGGGAAAGGTACAAATTGCTAGGTTTTACCCATGGTGTCTCCTTTAGAGTGGCTCTACCTGGCTGCAGATAATTCCTTTGTAAATCTGACATTGGTGGGAAAGCAGCACTGACTCTGGCAAGCTGCTCTCCTGTGCACAAAAGACTAATTTATTTATTTTGCTGGTGTGAGGTTACCCTGTCACTGATACACCAAAGCTCCACTGTACTAAGCCATTTTAAGCACCTTTGGGATGTCACCAAGAGCATTCTGTTAATCATTGCAGTAAAATTAAACCTTAATACCTTTTATTGAAACTAGATAAAAGTAATGACATAGGAATTGTAAACTGATAGTTTTAATCTTATCATTAAGATACTAGGCCAGAATCAGAGGTGATAAGGGCAGCAAGTAGTAATGCCTTAGAGCATTTTAAGCAGTTGCTGCATTTATAAAACTGCCTTGTAAAATCAGTAACCCAGGTGTCTTTGCTACTAATTTCCATATTAGATATGCTCTTTAAACAAATAAGTCCTCTGCCTGTTGACTAATTCTCTGGCATAAGTACAAAGATACTAGACTACAGTTTGGATTCCCCATCCATCCTCCCTCCCTTGGGCACCATCAAACCATGTGGATCCAGTATTGCAGACTGAAAACTACATGCTAGATCACAGCATCCAAAACAGATCCAGCAACCCAGTGTGGACTTTCAAAATCCATTTTGCTTACCTTGCCTCAGTGGCCTCCAGGCAGTAATATTTGCTGCAATTTCTTTGACCCATATACTGTTCACCAGCACCAACATTACAGAGTTATTTAAACAGAAGTATTTTGGGACTAGGGTATCCTGGTAGAGAAAGCAGATATACCACAGGTTGGAAATGTTAATGCTTTTAGACAACATGTTCTGAAATGACCCAGCCATCACAGTCAGTAGCCATGGTGGCTGGGGCATTCTGGGAGCTGTCATCCAAAAAAAAAAACAACCCCAAAAACTTTTCTTACCTCTGAATATACTGTGACCTGAGAACGCTGCAAACTGTGCTAAGCCCTGGATTCTGCCCCAAACAGAATCCATGGTTCCAGCCCAGATTCAAGTTGTATCAGAGAGTGAGTTTGGCAACATGCCACTTTAGTTCCCATTATCAGTATGCATAGTGGCAGTGGCCACAAACAAACAAACAAATACAAGCATGTTGCCTACCTCTGGTCCAAGGCACCTGAACTTCATAGTGATAAAAGTATCTGTGCTGCAGCAACTCTTACATTGCATAAGGGGGGCATTAAAAACACACACACACACACACACACACACAAACAAGCCAATCCTATGTATCTATCAGCTATCTCTTTTGTTGTATGTCCTCCAGCATGTAATCTGCCCCCCCCCCCCCCATCACACTAGGAAGGTTTCCCTCAATATTACTGTATGACATACATAGTTGAATGTATGGAATCCTTTGCTAAAAATGAGGTGACAGCTTTAAATGAGAATCAAATAACTTTATGAAGAAAGTGGCTACTAGTCATATGGGTTGACTATTTCATCTCCACTGTAGGAGAACATAAATATTCTTCTGCAATATTTTCCCTGTTTTCGAATGTCTCACAGAAGGAAATGTGGATTTCTTGTGAAACACACTTCCCACCATCCAGTTTTCTGCACGGAAAACAGGTTTCCTGCACAGGACAAGATTTTTCAGCATAGAAAAGGGGAGTTGCAGAATTACATATGTATCCCCCCTCAGAATTATTCTTTCACAACATTTTTGAATGTCCAGATACCAGAAGAAAATATGACAACATTCTTGCTGTTTTACTACTCTTCTTAATGGGATTACCCATCTGCCTGGAAGCCCATTTTCAACCTGATGACAAATAAGTATGAATGTTCTTTTCATCCTTACTATAGGCTGCCTCTAGAGTTAACAAAAAGGAAGTCAAAATCAAAGGCAGCAGCTCCAAATCAAAGAGTAGGCTGCCCTTGCCATTTGGCACAATGCAAATTTCACAAATGCTATGTGAAATTTCTTTATAAAAAGGAAATAGACCCAGTGTTATGTAGGGGTTGAAGTGTTAGAATAGGATTCTGGGAGGCCAGCGTTTGAATTCCTGCTTTGCCATTGTAAGCACTGGACAAGCCACACTCTCTCAGTCTGAGAGGAAGGCAAAGGCAGAAAGTTCACTTAACAAGGATTGGGGGGAAAAATTCCATGGTAGGATGATGATGATGATTATTATTATTAATTTCATTTTTATTCCACCTTTCTCCCAAAGTGGTACCCTCCCAAGGCAGCTAACAACATATGTAAAACACATTAAAACAACAATTAAAATTGTACAATTGAATAGGGTTCCCTTCCCCATGAATTGGAAACTACAAAAAGAACTCAAGCACCACTTTTAAGACTGGTTGGTTTATATTTTAGCACAAGCTTTCATGGATATCAATTCACTGCTTCAGATGCAATGACAGAAGGAAATTTGAAATTGCTTTGCAGCTTTGTTCTCACAGACAGTGTAGGCAAAACCAAACCTAGGATGGATAGTTTCCCGTAGCACAAATGACTGGTGTTACTCAAATTGCCTTCTATCAGTTTTGGCTATTATGCTAGCTGTGGCCCAGCCTGGACAATGATAGCTGTGTTTCAATTATCCATAATCGGGTAATGCCTTGTTTGGGCTGTCACACTTGACCAGCCTCCAAAAATAGTTGGGAACTTCAGTTAGTCCAAAATGAGGCTGGGAGGGACAGTTTGATTTATTACTCCTGTGGTTTCTGAACTTCTGCTTCCGTGCCCAGTTCTGAATGTTGGGTTTGATCTTTAAAACTCCCTATATAGTCTGGAACTACATTTCTAGAGTAATCTCTTCTTCCTCCATGTCTCTAACCACACTTTAAGATTACACTGAAGGCCTCTTCTCTGGCTACCCCCTGCACTCCCATCTTTAGAGCTTTGAAAAGTTTCTCTTTTGGACCAGAGGCCCTGGAATCCACTGGTTACCAGGCCTAGTGACCATGCTAGCTGAGGAGTTCAGATATTTGTAGTTTCCTCTAACATCCCTCCCTCCTCAAACCATGTTCTTCCCCACTAAGGGGCTATACAGATTGTCCCTAAGGGGCAGCATGCAGCCACCCCTTTGCTGGCTGGATCAGGGCCATGGCAACTTCATGTTCAACTTGGCAACTTCAGCCTCAATCTGGCCTCTGGAGAGTGCAAAAAGGAACCACAAAAATCAACTCTTCTTTTTGTGCCCTTCAAAGGGCACCATGTTGCCATGGCTTTGGTGCCCCTTCGGTACTGGGTCATTTGGATGGAGCGCTGCATCATGCCATGTGCTGTCTGGACCAGCGTGCACCAAAATGGTGCCATGGGGGCAGAGTTAAGACAAGCATCATCAGGATGCTGCACCCTGACTCCGCCCACAGGCCAGAGCTTTCTGTTGATCTGTATAGAGTCTGAGTCAGGTAGGAGGGGAAGGGACTGCAAAATGGCATCAAACTAGTTGCAGAATGTTCTCCCCAGAGAAATTCACTATATTTATTCATATATTTAATATATATCCTGCCCAATGGGTGACTTCAGGCAAGTCACACTCTCACCCTCTCTCAACAAAGGCAAACCCGTTCTGAAGAGATCTTGCCAAGAAAATCCTGTGATAGATAAGCCTTAGGGTTGCCATAAGTCAGAAATGACATGAAAGCACACAACAAGATAAAAAGTAAAAACAGATAAAAACACCACCCCCTTAACAGCTTCCCCCCCCCCAACATAAATTATAAGCCAATGCCTGCTTTAGTACAAAAGTCTGTCTGCCAGTGAAAGAAAGGGGGGGGGAGAGCAATTTAACTTCTCATGTGAATGAATTCCATAACCTGGGAGGAGCCACAGAGAAAGCTTCCTCTTGTGTACCTGTGATAAAGATGGGCTGAGCCAGCACTAGAAGAGTGCCATGACATGGCATCACACCTTGGGGTGGAGCTGGGGCGTGCGTTGTGTAGATTCTACACCTCGACTCTGTCCTCAACTCATCCCAAACTGCTGGTCTGCACAGGGCCTATGTCATGGAGTAATGGATTCAAACTGCAGGAAAAGAGATTCCACCAAAATATTAGGAATACCTTCCTGACAGTAAGAGCTGTTTGACAGTGGAATACGCTGCCTCAGAATTGGTAGAGCCTCCTTCTTTGCAGGCTTTTTAACAGAGCCTGGATGGCCATCAGTCAGAAGTGCTTTGATTGTGTCTTTCTGAATGTGAGGGGATTGGACTGAAAGACCTTGTGGTATATTTCAACTGTATGAATCTGTGATTCTATTATTGTATTCTTCTTGGATGGCATATAAATATGATTAGAAAATAATATTTACTTATGAAGAGTCTCCTCTTGAGAATAAGTCATATTTTACACTTATCATCATACAGAAATTTTCTAAAAGAATTGTAGTGCTGTTTCCTTTCAGAAATGAATGTATGGCATTGGTAATATATTTCTATACACACTCCAATAAATTCTCAGCTTCTTTTGATTTGTCACACAGGCCTCTAACTTACACATCAGACAGTGGCTCCTAACTCACACTCTCCACTTCATAAAGTACTTGACACTACTGACATTGACAAGATTTGCTAGGCTGATTCATTGTCCTGAAAGTGATGATGAATTAAATTCATAATACTGAATCCTGAAAATCTCATAATAATTTCTGAGACTACAATCCTGTGCACATGTATCTCAAAATAAGGCACATAGAATACATGGAATTTATCTCTTAATATGCATGTATAGGATTATGCCATGTGTTAGATAAACTTGAAGAGATCAAGAAGTTTTTTTATTAACTGCTGTCAAGTTGATTTCAACTTATGATGAACCTATGAATGAGATACCTGCGAGTTGCCCAGACACCAACAGCTCTGCTCAGGCAGTGGTGTCCACACCCCTGGTGTCGTCTGGTGTGTGTGGGGACTGTCTGGATCAGTGGCTGGGGAGCTGTGGTAGCCAAAAGGGCATACTTGCCCTTCTCTGTTGCCTCAGCAGCAGTGTCCTTTTCAAAGAAAGCAGCCACTGCAGCAGAGCCAGGAAGAGCTGCTTTCAACTTCTTACCCCGTAGCAGGGCCCAAACTTGTGTCACCCTTCTTCTAGAGTGTGGCCTGCACTCTCTGAACCCCCTGGTGACACATCTGTACTCAGGTCTTGCAGACTCAGGGCTGTGACTTCCTTGATTGGGGGGCTGTGCAGACAGCCCCGAAGGAACGGCCTCCAGCCACCCCTTTTATAGCCAGATTGGGCCCACAGCAACTGGATGTCATGGCCCTCATCTGACCTTTCTAGGACACAAAAAGTGGCTCCTTTTTTGCACCCTGGAAAGGGTGCCATAGCTGCAGTACCATAGCATTATGAGGTTCCTTCAGTGCTGCATTGTGCAAACATAGCGCTGGAGGAGCATTGTGATGCTGCGCGCCATGTGACGCAGCACAAAGTATCACACTGCCCTGGGGGAGGAGCTGGGGCATGCGTCGTGTAGATGCTATGCCTGAACTCCGCCCCCCAGCCAGCCTTTCAGGCCAGTCTGTACAGGGCCTGAGTCTATCCACCTGTAATGCTGTTTCCCTCTTTTCCTACTGACTTCTACATTACCAAGCATTTTTGTTTTTTGTAGTGAATCATGCCTGATTATATATCCAAAGTACAACCATTGTAATTAACACCCAGTACAGACGGGCCTATAGGGTGCCCTCGTCACGTGCTAGGGGTTGGCCGAGGGCACTCTGCCCACATGTGCCTCAACCATAGCACGTGATGAGGGTGTCAAAATGGCGGTGCCCTGTACAGATGGACGCCGCCATTTTGACATGGCAGACGCTTAGCATCCGCACATCACGGTGCCATAATGACATCGCGAGTGCACCATTGGCGCACTGTGGCATCATTATGGCACCATAAAATGAACGCACTTTTTGCGGGTTCTTCTTGCTGCAAGAGGAAGACTCATGGTTTGTCTGCTGCAGCTTCCTCGTGCAGTAAAACAAGGCGCCGACAGACCACCCTTTTTGGGCAGTCTGTACCAGACCTTACTCATTTTGGCTTCTAGAGAGAGATCAAACTTCATTTGCTCTAAAACCCATTTATTTGTCTTTTTAGCATTCCCCAGTATCTGTATAGCAATATCAATAGCAAGTATATTTCTATACCACTTATCAGTGCACTTAAGCACCCCTAAGCAGTTTGCAATTAGTAAACTAATTGCCCCCAACAAGTTGGGTACTCATTTTAGCAACCTAAGGAAGGGTGCAAGGCTGAGTGGACCCTGGAGCCCTGCCTGGGACTGAACTCAGAATCTTGTGGCTGTAAATGGCTGCAGTACTGGCATTTAACCACTGTACCACCAGGGCTCCATACTGTAGAACTCTTCTCTAGCACCACATCTCAAATTTCTTTCTATCAGCTTTCTTCACTGCCTGGCTTTCACAACCATACATAAAAGTTGGAAGTACCAATCATAACTTTAGTATTATATATTCACATTTTAGATCTTGTCTAGTTCCTTCATAGCTATCCTTAAGACCAAGTCTTCTTCCAATTTCTTGACTGCAGTCTCCAGTCTGATTAATGATTGAGCCAAGGTATAGAAAATCTTGTTCAGTGTTTACATCATCTACTTTTAAAGTTATATAAATAATCTGTTGTCATTATTTTTGCCCTCTTAGTGTTCAGCTGTAAATGTGCCTTTACACTTTCTTCCTTGGCCTTGAGCAGATGGGGCAAATGGAGCTCCTGCCCTGATCACTCCCCATTCAGTGTGGGACCTTGGAGACCAAACACTTGGTCCTGAGGCTTTTGACCTGTCATAGTCCACAAGAAGGAGCACTTCTTTTGCACTCCTTTTTGTACTGGGTTTGAGCCACCCTAGGTGGCTGCAGGATAGCTTCTGCCTAATCCAGGGGTGTGCGTCACCTGAACTCCATGCCCCTGGATTGGGATGCTTTTGGTCCATCTGTTTTCGGGACTTTCTTCAGTAATTGTTCTAATTCTTTGCTTTCTTCTGCTTATAATATGATGTCACATGTATATCTTAAATTGTTGATGTTTTTTCCTCAAATTTTCATGACTGCTATCAGAGTCTAATCTTGGTTTTTACATTTGATACATTTAGAATACAAGGTAAACAGATATTGTGATAAAATTCAGAGTTGCCTGACCCTTTCTGTTTCTGTTTCTCTATATTCTATCCTGAAAGGAGCTTCTTGTACAAGTTATACATCAGAACAATTTCATATTGTGGAAAACCCACTTGTTTAAGAACAATCCATAGTTTTTCATGATCTAAAGCATCAAAGGCTTTGCTATAATCTATAAAACGCAGGCTTGCTGTCTTCTGAAATTCTTTAGTGTGCTCCATTATCCAATCTGTGGCGGGATACAAACCGCTGCTTGCTGCGCTTCCGCCGCCGCGCTTGCTCCACGCGGGAGCCGCAGCAGCCAAAACCGCGCGGCTTCCGCGCGGAGCAAAAAGCTCCATTTCGGAGCTTCTTCTTGCGGCGCACTGATGACGTCGCGAAGCGCCGCCGGCACATTCGCAATTCATAAGCGCCGCGACACGTCTGGACGTTTGCGTCCCGTACGTAAGATGGCGGCGCCCATGTAGAAGGGGCGCCGCCATTTGTATAGGATATGTACTAGGGTTAGGAAGGGGCGGTGCTTCCGCACCCCCCTAACCCTTGTACGTATAGGTACGTACATAGGGTTGGGGTGCGGAAGCACCGCCCCTTCCTAACCCTAGTACATATCCTATACGTACTATATGGCGGTTTGTATCCCGCCTGTGTTTGCAGTATTCTCCGGTGCCTTCTCCTTTCCTGAAGCTAGTGTGGAGTTGCCATTTCTCACTCTATATATCATAGTCTTTGTTGTAGAAATTTCAGCATCACTTTGCTAGCATGGGTGTTAATGCAGTTGTCCTATTTTTAGCAATCACTGTGTCCTCTTTCTTGGGTAATGGAATATATGTTGAGTGTTTTTGATCTATGAGCATTGTTTGTTTTCCATATTTTTTGGAAACATTTTAGTTAGAACTAGAGTGATTTTGGCTCTATAGCTGAAGAAATTCTGTTGATATGCCATCTGTTCCTGAGGAGTATTGATTTCAGTTTACAGATTGGAATTGGTCATTTGTGTTTCCCGCCCCTAATGTTTAAGGGATGATGTGTAGGAAGTATAGAGAAAGAATACAAAAGCTCCAGAATATATTGTACTTATTATTTGATAGAAAGCAAAGGGTAACCGTTTGTCTTTTGCTTTTAACCTTTTCTTTCCCATGCCAAATACATAGGCATCATGGGTGTGCAATTTCAGATATGCAGATGTTCAGCTCTTTTGGCCCTTCCCTTGAAAATCTTCATTTGTTAAATCCTTGTGAACTGAAGCTGCACTAAGCTCACACTCTTATTAGTCATACAGAAGAGACTGGGGACCATATTTGGTGTATGCATATTTATGTTCACTTGCTACAGTTTTTTTCACACACATACAAGATAACTGCCTCCATCTAACATCTAGGGATAGCCATGTTGGCCATATAGCAAATCCAATAATATCCAAACAATGATGCCTTTATTGGGCCAACTAAAATGCACAATACATGTTGCAAGCTTCACAAGTCACACTGGCTTTTTCATCAGGCAAACAGGAGGTCTATCCAATCCAGCACTAATTTTGGGCCAGTGATGGTGTAGGTTCTGGTTGGTTGACCAATAGCGAATAAAAAAAAGCAAACTAAAACAGAAAATCCACACTTGTAGTGGACAGGCTGTTTACCTCACCTCAAAATGGTGTTAAGACTCAGAGCACTAGATTTTTTTTATCACTATTCAGAGTTTGAGACCTTTCATTAAGCCAGTATTTGCAGAAAGTGTATTTACCTTCTCAGTGCTATCACATAGTCTGAGATATTTTGTTTTAAATATTTGCATGGACACACTTAGGGTGGACAATACTTACATGAGTCATTTCTGTGATGAGGGAAGCCCATTTCTGAGTTGCCTAGTCACAAAGATTGCTAATGTGTCACTTCATGCAGCTGCTTCCTCATATTAGTTTCCCTCCATTATTCTCTATATTTCTCACAGTTGTTCCAGTGTGATTTAGGATGCTGTTTTTTGCACCTTTACAATAATCTTTTTGATTGAACAACAGAATCACACCTTCCACATGAGATGTAAAATTTGGAGCCAACCATGACAGCTCTGGGCACTGTAGTGGAAAGAAATTCCATTATATTGGCATCTTGCAATTTATTATAGGCTATGATGGAGAACAGTTCACTTTATATCAATGATAAGAAAGAAACTTGCAAGTTTCATTCCTTTAAAACAGGGTTGGCAACCTGTGGGCCGCATGCGGCCCGGTGAAACAGGGGACCGGCTGAGCCTGGTCCTGCTGCCGATTGCCAAAGGCCCCGCACCACGGCAGTCGGCGGCAGGACCGGGTCCCTCACGCGGGGCCTTTGGCGGAGGCCGGGAAAGAGCCCATGGGGCCAGGAAAGAGGGGAAGGCCTCCAGCGCTGGCAGCCCCCGCCGGCTCTTTCCCAGTCTCTCACAGGGCCTGGGCCCCGTCAGGGGCCGGGAAACAGCCGGCGGAGGAGGCCTCCAGTGCTGCGCGCACCCCCCCCCCGCTGGCTCTTCCCAGCCTCTCATGGGGCCTGGGCCCCATCAGGGTCGGGAAAGAGGAGGAGGCCTCCCGCACTGGCAGCCCCCCCGCCGGCTCTTTGCCGGCCCCTCATGGGGCCTGGGCCCTGTCAGGGGCCGGAAGAGGAGGGGCCTCCAGCGCTGGCGGCCCCCGTCAGCTCTTTCCAGGCCTGTAGGAGCCCGCTACGGTCACCAGAACCCTCCAGCAGGGCTCCAGGGCCGCAGCGGGCCTTAGGAGGCCATGCAGCTCCAGGGCTCCCTCCGGACAGAGAGGCCTGGGGCTTCAAGGGCCAGGGAGAGCCCAGAGGCAGCCTGCCACTCCGGGCTCCGTCCGGCCCATGCAGCCCCAGGCCTCCCTAACGAGAGAGAGATCTGGGGCTGGAAAGGCCGTGGAGGAGCCCGGACGGTGGTGTGCCCAAGCCCTTCCCTTTGCCGAAGGGCCTCTTGGAGCCCTTTCGGCCAAAGGGAAGGCTGAAGGGAAGGGCCTGGGATGGGTGCCCAAGCCCTCACTTCGGCCTCCCTCTCCTTCGGCCGAAAGAGCCCCTTGAAGCCCGTTCGGCCGAAGAAGGGACTGAGGAGGAAAGGCGGGCACACACTCCCCTCCCTGCGGGGCTTTGGCAGACCTGAGGTGTCCTTCAGAGCACCTCAGGCCTGGCAAGCCTCGAGGAAAGGAGGAGGGGTCGCGCGCTGTTGCTCCTGCCCCTCACGGCCCTTACTGGTCCCCAGCTGTCTCTGAGAGGGCAGCTGGGGCCAAGGAAGGGCAGGAGGACAGGCATGGCCTGTCACCCCCTCTCCTAATCCCCCCCCCCACTTCTAGCTGTCTCTCAGACAGCTGGAGGTCGTGAAAGGGAGCAGAGAAAGCCCCGCCCCCAGAGGGTGGAAGCTCCTCCCCGGCATGCGGCCCCGCCCCCAGAGGGTGGAAGCTCCCCCCCGGCTTTGGCCCCCATTGTCTGGGGACAGTAACCCGGCCCCTGCTCAAAGGTGCCTACCCCTGCCTTCAACCTTTCCCATTTCTCTCTCTCTGTGTGTTGGTGTGTGTGTTGTGTGTGTCTGATTGTGGGCCCCCTCCCACCTTTTTCTTTTTAAAATGACAACCACCACCCGTTATAAGTGTGGCTCATCATATTGTTATTTCTCCTTTGCTTCTTCCTCTCTTTTCTCGCGTATCTTGAGTTGATATTTCTACCTTTATTCCCTTCTGTGAGGCCACACTGTGCTGGTCTTTTCCCGTTATTTTTTTAAGTTGTCGGGGAGAGTTTGCACCTCCTTCAAAGCACTAAACATTTTCATTTTTACTCTGTATGTTTACATTTGACGGCATCTGTCATTCTTAAAGGATCATGCCAGTGAGATAAGTTCATCCTGCTCCTGATGATTGGGCCATAATGGCTGGAGTTGTGGCAAATTTCGTTAAGTATTCACTGAGTGAAGAAATGCTTACTTTAGGTTTCTAATTCTTCACATTCAGCTTATTTGGCTGACTCCAGGTCTATATATATGAAACGAAGCAAAAAACTCAACCCAATTTTATATGCTTCCTATCTACTAATTCGAACATTCTAACAGAAACTACAAACAAGGGTGTCACTGTTGTTATTTTCATCTTCCCTATAGTTCAGGTATCACCAATGTCTGCAGGTGTCTCAATCCATATACATTTTAATATGAGAAAGATTATTTTCAGTAACAAATGGCTTTTCTTTTCTCCATCATTACTGACTTAAGCAACACTACTGCTTAGGAAAACTCTTTGGGGTTTCTTTAGTTTTTAGCAGGGAAGTAGTAAAAAGGAAGTGTAATAATTTAGGCTTGAGTTTTTGCTCCCTCTCTAATATAAAAGGAAAGGAAAGGAATAAACTTGCCAGTTTTCTTCTTTATCTATTTAAAAGTGTACTGTTCTCCAAATGCCAAATTTTAATGTAGTATTAATGTTGGTGCATCCAAATATCAAAGGGTAAAGATGACGGAGGCAACTCATCAAATGAATGGCCCTCTCTGAAATGTCATGGGTAATCAGTATGGAGTTGCTAATGGATTGATTTGCATGCTGGTATTGTGATTGATGTGCAGCTTAGACAAGGATTGATAGTTTTTATGGTGATCATTATATAAAGCTTCGAACTGTATCTATGAATTGTCTCAATTAATTCGTGGGAGCTAATACTCCTTATTTGGAGTCACTCAGACTGATCACATTATGTAGAAGCACCTTCACTGTAACTAACATATGGCACACATGTTTATGCAACTCTGAGAAATTTTCTTGGCCATTCCCCTAATTTGACCTTGTTTTCTCTGAGTAAAAAGTAGAAAAGGCTGGAATAGGCTTTGTTAAGATCTGTCAGACCTACTACTACCTACTACCTTTCACTGCTAGTCACTTGTTCTGAGATCAGACAAAGCACCCAGCCAGGTAATCATCCTAGGGCACCTCATTCTGGCCTTAGAGCAAACAACCACTGGTGGTGGTGGACGCATTGGACAGCTCGTGGGGTGTACATGTGAATAACCACCTGGTGTCAGAACAGAGGGCTGAGGAAACAGTTAGGTTGGGGCAGCTCTGGGGCCGGATACTTTGGGCTGCTCCTGGAGTGAACACCTATCCAGCCTCCTAGAGTATACATTGCTCTCTTGGGAGACGCAACAGGAGAAATGAGAAATTGTGATCTTTTCCCCCCTCTTTTTTCTTTGCCTTTTATTAAGAAATTTATCTGGCAGAGAAATTGTTGTACCTTTTCGGGGGTCTGGTCTAATAAATCTATTTCAACGTATGGGTTAGGAAGTTGTTTTTGATCAGCAGAGTACTCCCTCCATTTGCAGAAAGAAGTAATGAAGTGGCAGAAAGAGATGCAACAACATTAGTGGTGGAGATAAAGGTAGGTTAAGACAGCTGTGTAAACTGGGAAGGCCAGCCGCTATATTGCAAACTATACAATCATAGCAGTTTGATACCACTGACTGCCATAGTTTTACCCATGGAATCCCGGGATTTCTAGTTTGTTGAAGTACTTAGAACTCCCCCTCTTAACTTAGAACTCCCCCCTGCACTAGCTGCTCTGAAGGGAATACAGATCCCAAGATTCCATAGGATGGTATTATGAGGGTTAAAGTGTATCAAACTCATATAACTATGCAGTATGGCTGTAGCTAGAATGTGTCAGGGGTACTACATACAACAACAAAAAAAATAGCCTATCAAAAGGCAGTACTGCCACACAGATGCCAGTACCTAGAATGAGGGACAGGGATGTCTCAAAAGAGATATTTCTACCTTTTCCTCTTTCTGGAAATACTAGCCTGGCTACTACTCTGTACTATCACAGCTTTCATCTAACATTGGGAGTTTAATTGCCCTTTCACTGCCTGTTAACATTTAGGAGATGAGAGATAATCCCAGCAGACAGTACTGTTTACAGATGCAGATCTCTGTTCCTGTCAATGCTCTGTCCCCATCTCCCATGATTAAGGGAGGAAGCTTGTAAACAGGCCTTCTGACTGGGATTAGGATTCGTTTGTGTTCGGAATCAGGCAATTAGTAAACCTTAAGAGGAAAAGATTGTAAAGATTTGCCCAGTGGGCTGGTTTGTAATCCCAGCTGGATTTTATGAAGGACCAATATTTTTGCTGTACATAAACCAACTGCAGAAGGCCTCCAGTACATCTATGATTTCTGCAAATTTATCCAGATAGGTTGGGACATGCATACCTATCACTTTTGTACATTCAGAAGTGTACCTGCACTACCCAGTTTAAATCAGTTTGATACTGCTTTAACTCTGATAGCTCCATCCTTCCAAAGTTTAGAATTTGTAGTATAGTGCTTGTAGTGAGCTCTGTTCACACCTCCTCTTCAGGAGTATGATGAATCTCACCTAACTGCAAATCCCAAGATCCCACAGGATGGAGACATTACATTTTAAATGGGATGAAACTGTTACAGCTATTAGTGCAGCTGCACTCTTGGTGACTGTTTAAATTTGCAAACTGGTTTTCACAGTGTTTTAAGGACTAACTACATGTTACAAACAAAGCCAGACATCAGAACTCCAAAGCAGTTACTGTTTCAAAGAAGCAATTTTGGGAGTAGGAAATTGAAAATTGATACACGGTAAAGGTGATGGGTTGCTTAATCCTTTACTTGCTGCAAAATGTAATCTTCTAATTGCCCCCAAGTATTAACTGTAGTGCAACTAAAAACCAATTGAGCCAAGGAAGGAACTGGAAGATACACTTGAGGGACCAGATATATTTAGTAGGATCTTTCCTGCAGAGAAGATCCTGTCTAGTATTTGAAGTTTAAGGGTTTGAGGGATTTTTGTGAATATCTAGGCAGGTTTATATGGTCATAGCTGGTCCTTTGTACTGTACATTCTCCTTTGGGTTAGGATGTGATTGAATGTGACTTCCATTGCATGTTTCTCCATTTTTAGTCATCTCCTTTCCAAAGCTTCTTTCATACAACTTAAAATGCCTTTGCATCTCTATTACATGCATTAGTATTGGCTGCAGTGTAAAAGATATGGAAGTTCTACCTGTTCCTCTATATCTACCATGGTCCATTCCCATTTGCAAATTATTATTGTATATATGTGAGCTATAATTGTATACATCATGGTTCATTCACATATTGCAGTCATAAAGAGTAATGTGTCCCTGTGAATCAGTCTTTGGTTTTTCCATGTTACGGGAAAAGCTTCACTGATCTACATTTTAAAAGTGCCAATTTAACAATGTCATCATGGATTGCCCTTATAAAGGAAGAAATGACTCGCTGAGCTTTTTTTTTTAAAGGCTAGCTCCCTGAAATTTACTAGCTGACTCATTTCCTGAATCTTAACAGCTTTCTGCAAAAAGCAATTAAATTTCCCAAGTCAGATGAAGCCTATAATAAGCATTGCAGCAGCTTGAGCGGTTTGAAATGGGAAAGCTACTTCAGATATTATTGTTCGCTCAGCACCACTTGCTGCTGACACCAGTATTAAATGTTATTCAATTGGGGAAAAAAAAAAGATCAAGTGTAAGTTGGAGCAATCCTTGCAGAGTCAATGGTCCTGAAGTGGGTGCCAAGAGCACCTAGCATAACAAGCATTTTGAAGTTGCAAAGCAATTCTCCCACATACTATCTGCTGTTTTTCTTTGCTGTGGGGCATTTTGGTGTTAATGTCTGTTTGCATGTGTGTTTTAAATCTGTTCTAGGGTCTAGGTTCTGCCTAAACATGCAAGGTAAAACGAGTTCTTTCCAAGTATTTGAATAGTTGGCCCTCCAAATCTAAGCATTCTGCATCCACAGATTCAACCAACCACATTGAAAGTAATCATACACACACACACACAAATCCAAAAACCTTAATTTTTTCATTTTATGTAAAGGACACCATTTTACTATAGCATTGTATATAATGGGACTTGAACATCCATGGGGGCCCTGGAACCAAGCCCAAGTAGATACTGAAGCCCGACTTTAAAATATGTTGAGAATAACAAGTTGCTCTTCAAACTTACCATGTAATAATGGAGCAACTGATTGGGATATTCAGTTACAATCTCATCAAACATAAGATCTTATAGACTTGCTATATAAAGTCTTGATACCAGGAAACATCAGTGGTACTGTATTATTGTTCTTTTTTTCTTCAGTCTTTCTTTTTTACCCATATGTTGTCTACCATTTCGCTCCTAAAATCCAGCTTTGACAGTCTGATTAATTTTAGGTTGAAGCTCATTAAATTTCTTTCCGCTTTCCACAGACTTTTCTTCTTAGACTGTATGCACAGAGATAATCCAGTCCTATTAAGTACATTGATCATTAGACCTTGACACTTAATATTTAAGCAAATGTGGAGTGATACATTTTGATACCAACCTGATTGGTATTTGATGGACAGACCAAAAACTGATTTATTTTACTGATTTTGCTTGTTGTCACTGTACCAGTAGGAATCTATTTCTTATTATTAAAAGTATGTTTGATATATTTATCTTCTTTTATTCCCCCCCCCCAACTCCTTAATAAAAGAGGAAAATAAAACAAGGGAAAATTATAGCAGGTGTAACTACCCCTGTTCTAATGCCAAAGGGTGTGTGATAGTATTCATAGAAAAATAAGGCTGCTAAGGCTACACAACTAGCAAGTCTGGGTCAAATGTCCTTAAGACTCTTTGCATATTAGAAAGCAGTATGGAACATCCTTTGCTCGTTGCTTTCCCCTTTTCTACATAAGTGGCAATGCCATATTTAAAATGATTCTTGGCATTACAAAATATTTTAACTTCTCAGTGTTGCAGTCTAATGGATATAGATATCATATTTAATTTGCAGGACATAAGCAGTCACTGTCAATAGTAGACATGAGATCTTACATTGTTTTTATTTGGCAATTTGGTACATCACATTGAATTCTACAGCTTCAATGTAAGAAGGGCACAAGAGAAGGTTCTTTTTCCTTATTTTGTTCTTCTGACTTGTAAGGATCCATATCACCCTTGAGGCACTGCACTGAGTAATTAGATTGGACCAGGAAAATGTTGTAATTTTTACAAGGGACTCATTAATTCATTCTATTTAAAATATTCCCATTTAACTCTCCTCAAAACAATTATACATGTGCTGTCAATGATCCAGAAAATACAATCATGCTCCATGTTTTAGGCAGAGCAATGGAAAGGATTGTAATATTTGTGTTAGGGAGATGAGGGAATATCTGCTTGGATTTTAGGATCAAAAGCACTGATCACATGATGGCTTGTCAAAAAACAAAAATAAAGTGTTCATAAACCTTTGAAGTTAAAACAGTTTATAAGTAGGGAGGGGGGATACATACTGTAAAGGCACTAGAACCTGTCTGATCTTGGAAGCTAACCAGGGTCATCCCAGGTTAGAACTTAGATGGAAGACTGGTAACAAACACTAGGTACTATGGGCTATATTTCAAAGGAAGGAACTGGCAAAACCATCTCTGAGGATTCCTTGCCTAAGAAAACGCTATGAAATTTATGAGGTTGTCATAAGTTAACAGGCAACGTGAAGGTGTGTGCACCTGTGCGCGCGTGTGCGCGCGCGCACACACACACAAGTTACAGAGGGTGCATGGTATGGAGGTGGAGGATTCATCAAGGGGGGTATTCAAACAATTGAGTCCTATCATTAACATCCAAAAACCTATTCAGAGGTGATAATAATAAAGGGAGAAATAAGAAGAAGCTATCTGCTTTTGTGGCAGATGTGGTTTTGTTATAATTTGAGAAAAAGTATCTACAGTATTTAAAACAGTGAGGGGAAGCAGAGGAGAGGTACAGAAAAGAAACTTCTGTCTTTTTATTTCACCAAGTGTCACTAAAATGGAAATTACATCTATTTTTTGACGTATGAGGCACTCTTGATAGTGTACAACAATGATCAACGGTCTAAAATGCATTCAAAAAGATACTGGCAATGCTTTTTTGCCATTAAAAATAATAATGCTGTTGCTATTTTTGTTTGCATACAATTGATAGGAAGTAGGTTACTTGTGCCTGTTTCCTTGAAGAATTTAATTTTTTTCCTCCATTGCTCATGCTGCCATGTTACTGAAGGCTCTGCTTATTCTGAGATTGTCTAATAACCAAGATATGTTCATTTTCTGTCCTTGGAGAACTAAAGTCCTATTCACATCATTTGCACTGGCCAAAACACAGCTCCTAACAAACACATCAAATATAAAATTCACCCAAAATTATTGGTCGCCAGCTATCTCTAAGATTTGTTCACAGGAGGTTTGCTATTGCCTTCCCCCGAGGCTGACAGCATATGACTTGCCTAACACCCATGAACTATATACAGTGCTTTTTTTACCCACATGGGCAACCTTATGCTCCAAAGCATCCAAAGTTGAATAAACAGTTTAGTTGGATGTACAGATTGTTTGACAGTTGGGTGCAGACTGCCTGATAGACCCACTCTCCCCTATGAGCCTGTCTGATTCCTCCAAGAAAGTTTTTCTTTTGGTCCCTGTTGTCATAATCACATGAGAGAGGACCTGCTTGGTGTTTACTCCCCCGAGTTTGGAGTTCTCTTCCTCAAGAGTCTAGGCTGGCCACCTCTCTAGCCACCAACAGACAAAGAACTTTTTTTATTTAGACAGGCTTTGGCCTGCTAATGTACTATGCTTGTTTTCATATGTACTCTTTTAAAAGCTTTAAAATATTTTAATTCAGTGCTGTTTTAATATAATAGTTAATTATGATTTACTATTATTACTATTGTGATAATAATTCCATTTTAATCTCAACCAGCTTTCCTATGCCCCAGATCTGCCCTGATTTCCTCCCATTACTTGAGTCCTGTGTTCCAAGGTCAGGAGAATGTCCACAAGCATGTTCCACTGTGTTATCCGATGTGGCCACACCAGGGGCACATCACCCATTCTGAGGTTAGAACAAGTCTTCTTGTGTTTGGCCTCAGTGCAAGAAATGCACCACAGCAGAAGCCTCACTGGCCAATACAGTGAGGATGTGTTTTAAATAGCTGCTCAGCATCAGAACAGGTGATCTCAGATCTTCCTGGAAGATCCAGAGCAAACAGGGTGTTATTTACATCAGTTTAAACAAGGGTTTGGTAATAAACACCCCAGATGTCATCCAGACCATTCAGGCCAGACTCTGGGATTTGGTTGAGGTGAAGGGAGACTGTTTAATTTGGCCCATGGAGACAGGGTCCTATTACATCATTAGATAACATCATTAGACAGCTTTAAAAAAGCGGTCAAGACGGATCTCTTCCGGCAGGCCTTCCCAGATTAACCATCCCGGCCCAGGTTCCCAGGTTCCCTGATTCCCTCATTCCTCCCGTGGCCCCATCTTAGAGATGGTTGAGGATCAACAGAGGGATATCAGGGTTTTTAGTTTTAATTGCTGTTTTTATCCTTGATATTGTATTTTTAATATGTTATACTATTTAATACTGTCTTAAGGGGGGGGAGGGATAAAGTGTTTTTAATTGTCATATTTTATATTTTACTGTTGTTAACCGCCCGGATTGGTTTGCCAGAGGGCGGTATACAAATAAATATTATTATTATTATTATTATTATTATTATACATGTTGTTAGACATCCTGGGTCCAACATTGGGGATTTGGCCCTACATCATCTGGACTCCCCAGTGAGGTGGAGGGAGGCTGGTTAATTTGGCCCATGCAGACAGGGACCTATTATATATTGTTAGACTTCTTGGGTCCTACACTGGGAAAAAGACGGGCTATAAAAATAAACAAATTATATAGTTCTGTCTCTTTACATATAAGGCAAACATGAGAAATCTCTTTATGTATGGGGTGACATGTAGCCATTTACTCTCCATCTTTTTACAGGGACACCAGTGGCTTTGTACATGCAGAACATGCACTATGATTAAGCTTATGGTAGGATTCATAGGTTCGCATAAACTGGATGCATGTGTTCAAAGGATACACACCAGCAAATGTATTGGTAGAAACTGTTTGCTGCTGTTAAGACTGATAAGGAAGCTTGTTCTTCAGTGCTTCCTGCACACAACATTGACCTATCAGACTGCACTATCTCTGCACCAGCCTTTCTTAAACTTTTCAAAATGGAGGAAATCTTGAAATAATTTTTAAGATCCAGGGGACCCCTGAATTTAACAAAATACAGTCAGCCCTCCTTTCCCACAGATTCAGGCATCCACGGTTTGAAAATGTTTTTAAAAAGTATGAATTCCTGATAGCAAACCTTGATTTTCCATTTTATATAAGGGACACCATTTTGCTATGCCATTATATTTATTGGGACTTGAGCATTCATGGATTTTGTTATCCACAGGGGATCTTGGGACCAACCCCAGTGGATAACTCTCTCTCTCTCTATATATATATATATATATATGTGTGTGTATGTGTGTATTATGTGTGTAGGGGGAGGGGAAAATACTATGTTCTAGTAGTTGTCCATAATGTCCCTCAGAGTTAAGTACATTTAGATCTTCTTCATATTTGAGGTAAACTGCATATACAATACAACTGATGTGTTGGGTGGGGTCCATACAGATATTACAATTCCCCCCCCCCACACACACACACACAATTCAGACCTTCCATTGTCACATCTTGAAGACAAGTATATTTAAAACAATAACCTTGCCTTGTCAGTGTGTGATCTGAATAAAAGAAAATGTTCCCCCTTGGCCCCCTTTCAATCTCTGTCTCTTTCTAACAGAAAGAACTAATTAAGGCAAAGCTAAGGGAATTGAATTCAAACTTTGTATTGCTCATGTGACCTAATCTTTTTACAATGGCATCTTTTGCAAGCCATGTTAAGAATACATCTTTTCCAAGGCGTGTAAGGATACTATTCATGCTCTATTCTCTCCAGAAAATCCTCCCAAAGGGGGGAAAAAAGAAGAAAGAGTAATTGTCTTGAATATGCAATAAATACTTGCAGGAAATGGGAGTCAATGGAGACCTGCTTGTTTTTCTACCAAAATCATTAAAATTCAAAAATACTGTATAATATCTTAAATTTGTTTTCTTTTGAAAGGGCCTTGGCCAGTCATAATAGGTGTGTCAGCTGTTTTTCTGTGCCAAAAGAAAAGGAAAAAGAACCCCTTTAGAGAGTAGATTAGGCTGTGACATAGAAGTCTATCAAGATGTAAAGAAATGTTGAACAAATGCAGTGGATTAGCCAATAGAATAAGATGCCAAGAACTAGAATATACTGAACCTGTATACAGTGAAGTAAAGAAGACTAAATTCAGTTATGTGATTTTCTACAGCTGAAGCAAAATGGCAGTGTCTCAAAGAAAGCTTTAGGAAGAGCTTTCCTTGGGGTCCTGAAAAATTAATGAACTGGGTTTAATGTAGGAGAAAGGAAAAGAATGTAGTGCTTCCAAAGAAAGAGGTGTGTAGGTGTGAGTGTGTAAGAGAGAGGGAAAGAGTTCTTTTGAACTGGAAATTAACAACTTTGGGCTCAGTAAACCTTTCTACCAAAACACTTATTCTGAAATACTGAAGGAACTAATCCAAAGTGATTCAAAGGCAGTGTCCCCAATGAGGCTCAAATGTGATTGTACTTAAATTCGTCTGCAGAGTGAATGGAAAACTTACACTGGCTATAATATATGTCCTGGCTTTGTTTTTAAATATCCCAAATCCATTTTCTTAGTCTTAGTCTGTACATGACATAAATAGTGTGAGAGAAGCTTAGAAGCACTTTTCAGTGTCATATGTGAAAGTGACCCCCATTTCTTGCATTGTAATTCTCCAGCAGCTACTCTGTCTCCTAGAAGGTCTTACACAAATGCAAGAAATATGCTTTTGGGCATTGGTAATAGACATATGATTTCCTTGTCTTTCCCTCCCTCCAACTTTCTTCACTGCTTCCAACTCTCTTCACTGCTTTCTGTCATATCTTCTTAATTTGAGTATAATGCTGCCTATAAGGAAACTCCATGCTGCAGACCCAAAAAACCAATGTTAAAAAAACCAGTTCAGATTTTAATCTAAATGTATATCAGGGATGGGTGAAGTATGGTTTTTCAGATATTATTAGATTTCAATATCCTTCATCCCTTGCCCTTAAATTCTCCTGTGGTGATCAGAGTTGCAATCCAATATCTGGAGGTCCATATTTTGCCTAACCTGGAAAATATGATTGCAAAACAATATTTTGTAAAGGGAAAATTTCAGTTGCTGGGTCAATCGAGACAACATCATTACTAAACATTATTGGGGTCTTTTTGTTGTTATTGTATATAATGTTTCTTGATTTTTTAAAAAAGATAATGCATGTGTGAGATGGAGTGCTTATTTTAATTCAAATCAAACTAATAATTGGCTCTCTCTTTCTATACCCTGGTCATAAGTGTAGTTTAATGCATATACTCACAGTAAGAGCTACATACTGTATAGAGATTAAATTATACTTTAAAAATGTAACAGCAATATCCTTTTTGCTTTTTTCCCCACTTTTTTCTTTTATAACAGTAGAACCATTCTTGTCCTACATGGAAATAGTTACTCTAAAAAAGAAGCTTTACTGTCTTTTCTTTTCTTTTTTTTCCACTGGACATGGCCAGAGTAATTTCTTTTAAGAAGAAATTCCATGAGTTACAATATCCTTTCCTTCACCTTTGCAAATTGTACTCCGTTGGTGGCTACTTGTCACAGTGGTTTATAATTGCCATCAAAATCTTGGGTAGTTGCATTTGTTGTGTTCCATGTAAACATTCTGGCCACAGTTAAGGTCAAACAAAAAGTGTACTTTTAGTACATTGCAGTTAAAAGTTGTATGGATATGGAAGTTTACAAAGGCTGTAACAAAGTTCTATGCAGCCTAGGTAAGACTCATTGAATCCAGTGAAATTATTAATAATAATAATAATAAAGTTTTTATTTGTACCCCGCTCCTTCCCAAGATCAGGGCGGCTTACAACAAATAGTTAAAAACAGAATAAATACAATACAAATCAAACAACAAATTACAATAAAACAAAACAGGCTAAAATGCCCCATTAGCCCAACCTCTTGGCCACGAAAGAGGAGGGAGGCCCACAGGATTTTTAGTCGGGGAATGCCTGTTGGAACAGGAAGGTTTTCAGGTCCTTCCTGAATTGGGCCAGGGTGGTGGTCGAGCGGAGCTCAGTGGGCAGCATATTCCAAAGGACTGGGGCAGCGGTGGAAAATGTCCTCCGTGTAGTGGAGGATAATCTAGCCCCAGGGACCTTCAGTAATTGCTGCCCAGATGTTCTGAGGGTGCGAGGCGGAATGTACGGGGAGAGGCGGTCCTTTAGGTATCCTGGACCCAAGCCATTTAGGGCTTTATAGGTAATCACCAACACCTTATATTGAGCCCGGAAGCGGATGGGCAGCCAATGGAGATCTTTCAATACCGGTGTTATGTGGCTGGTCCTGGAAACGCCAGTGACCAGCCGGGCTGCCATGTTCTGCACCATTTGCAGCTTCCGAGTTTGGTATAAGGGTTGCCCCATGTAGAGTACATTGCAGAAGTCCAATCTCGAGGTTACCAGAGCATGTACAACAGTTTCTAGGTCCCTCTGGGCCAGGTATGGACGCAGCTGGCGAATAAGCCGAAGCTGATAGCAGGTGCTCTTGACCGTCGCATTCACCTGAGCAATCAGGTGAAGCGACGAGTCAAGAAGCACCCCCAAACTGCGCACGGAGTCCTTCACAGGGAGCGTGACCCCGTTCAGGACAGGTGGAACCACCGCCATTCCTGGACCAGGGGAACCTATCACTAGTACCTCCGTTTTCTCTGGATTCAACTTGAGTCGGTTTCCCCTCATCCAGCCCATTACTGACTCTAGACAGGCCACGAGAGAAGAGACCCCATCCCCAGTCACTGCATCAGTCGGAGACATAGAGAAAATGATTTGGGTGTCACCAGCGTACTGATAACCCCGCGCCCCATGTCTCCGGATGATCTCTCCCAGCGGTTTCATGTAAATGTTAAATAGCATGGGAGACAGAATGGCTCCTTGAGGGACCCCAGTTTTAAGGGCCCGCTCATCGGAGCACACATCTCCCAGCTGCACCATCTGGGACCTCCCAGAGAGGTAAGACCAGAACCACTGAAGCGCAGTGCCCCCGATTCCAACCTCTGCCAGGCGCCCCAGAAGGATTCCATGGTCTATGGTATCGAAAGCCGCTGAGATGTCGAAGAGCACCAACAGGGACACGCTTCCCCTATCGATGCCCAGGCGGAGATCATCGACCAAGGCGACCATGGCCGTCTCAACCCCGTAACCCGCCCAGAAGCCAGTTTGAAATGGGTCTAGATAATCAGTTTCATCCAAGACCGTCTGAAGCTGAATCGCAACCGCCCTCTATTGTTAAGAACCCTTCCATAACTGTGTCTTTATGGTGAAAGATTAATTGATTTTCATCCAATATACCTTTCGTACAGACAGATTCCACCAGTGGTGGCATTATTTTCACATTTTGTGGCATTCTGGACATTGCTTTCCAGCACAGCTTCTAATTTTACCTTCACAAACACTTAAGAAAAATTCAAAGACATTGTTTTACAGTCTGTTTCGTTGATGTTGATATATTCACATTCAGAAGATTAGAATTGTTGGTTATGCTCATGTTTCTAAATCCAGCTTTAGAACATAACCATGAACAGGTTTAACCAGTTGTTATAACCTCAAATGAGGAGCCATGAGATTGTTCCTGTTGTATGCCGCATGTAATTTGAGAATTAGCCTATTAGAATGATTTTCCTTCCCCCCCCCCTCTTAGACACCCTTCCCACTTCTGTTGGCAGAGTCATCAGTTTTCCAAACTATTCAAAAGGGACTTCCTACATTAATCCTATTTCCTGAAGAAAGCATTAGCTAAGAGGTTGTGCTTACATCTAAATATGTTTTCTCTGCAAATCAACCACAAGTAAATCTGGTGCAGAATGAAGTGCCTGTTTACAACATTTTCTGTTTTTGTGCAAAAGATACTGTTTTCTCAACCATACGCAAATTTTGTACAGAGGAAGTCCCAAACTTCAAATAGTCTCATGAGTCCAAGATTCTTATCAGGGTTTCTCAATTATGTTTTTCAACTATTTTTTTAAAAAAATATTTTCAGATATTTTCCCCATTCCTCTTATCTTCTAAGAATATTCATCATTTTTACATAGGCTGCCATGGCTTGATGCTATTTGGCAGAACAATGGACCATGCCCAATAGGGTTTTCATTTGTGTTCAGAGACTTTGGAGTTTATCACACAGGAGGAATTTCTCTTAATTTTGAATGAAAAGAAAGTGGGGCCAGAACGCATTCACGTGAATGTGCTAGATCAGCTAATTTATGTGAATTTGAATTGCATTCGAACTGACTTCCCATTGCCCGAAAATAGCTTGCCATTGCCCGAAATTGTGTGTGGTAGTCTATCACGCAATAACGTGAAACCCCATGATTGCGTTCGGATTACCATTGAATTATACTTCCAATTTCCCTTGTCTGATAAACACCTAACTGTTTCATATTGGGAGGCTGTGCTTGACCCCAATGTATCTCTTTGCTGGTGTTTTTTTTTTTTTTTTTTAACTTTAATTGAAGGCCCAAGGCCATTTGAGGCATAGGAAGAAAGTACCTATCTAATTATGTGATGTGTGTAAACTCTGAAAGCATAAATCTTTGTTTCCAGAGCTACACATTTTTATAAGATGCCTGGTCCAGTGACAGGTGAATCAAGCAAAGGCAAGATTGATCTCACCATGATTTTTATGGACGCTGCATCACACTTCATAAAGTTTTGACTCCTTAAGAATATTCCATAAATGGCCTCAGCTAATAAGGGTGCAGTGACTTATTTCTTTGCAAACATATTTAAAAATCCATGGCTCGTACAAGTGCACCACAAGAGGGAGGGAGGGAGGTTAAGGAAATCAAAACCATACAAAAGGATGTGAAGTGAGCAGAAGCAAAGTGGAAAATGACAGCAGGTTGACAGCAGTGGCTGGTGACTCCTCTGTCGATGAAGCAGTGAAACCATTTCAGGTTTTAGTAGAAGCTTGAAAGGTTCTGTCCCCCTAAGTATCTAGCCCTCAAATAGTCTCAGCATCATCAACAGCTTTGAGGAGAGCCAGGAAAAAAATAAAATTATTATTATTGTTATTAAACCATGGAGTAGATTCATTGACCCAGTGCCAAGGGATGCCACCTCTGCATGTATGTGTATAAACAAAGAACTCTAAAAACAGATTAGGTGAGAGAATGAGAGATTGTGAAAAAGAGTCTTGTAAATATTGGCAACAATGTTTCTTTCTTTTGCCCATTGTCCTTTATAAAATTTCCTGGAAGGCCTTCTCTGCTTTCAGTGTCTCATAGTATAAAGTAACTTTAATCTTCAGCCATGGCCAACATTCTTGAGAAGACAGACTCTGGGCCGCTGTTCAAAAGGTTTTCTGAATAGTACTTCAGAAAGTGGCTTTTAAAAACAAAAAAGCACAAATACAAACAAACTGAAATGAGGTAAAAGTAGCCATCCATGTAAGCATCGTCTTTATGAAGGTGATGTCATGGAATGCTTGCCAAATGCATATGGGGTCTTTTGTGTCCAGGAGTGCAGCCACCATTATGTTCCAGGTCTGGGATGGAGGTGGAGGCAAATTAATTGGCTTTGCAAGAAGGGAGAATTGCCTTTTCCGGATGTGTTAAAGTAAGAGGTTGGCTGCCAATCACAGTGGGATCTTATTCCGCTCCATCTCAAAAATTGGCAGTGTCATTTAGCATCAGCTGCCTTCTTGAAGTGATCATGGAGTTAGAACAACTGTACCCTGTTTACAGCAATGTGTGAGTGTCTGCAGGTGGGGATGGAGGAGGTTGGGTTTACATAGCAGACCCATGCAGAGATCAAAATGAAACAGATTTTTCCAACCAAGTTGTTACATGGGCCTGCTTATAGGTGCTGTTGTAAGCTCTCCAGGCCTGCTTGTTAAGGGGTTCTCAATGGCATTAAAATTGCCTTCCTCTGTCAGAGAGTTAGCAATCAAGTGCTTATTGGGTGGTTAATTTCTCTCTTGGGATTAAGTGGACATCATTTCTTCTCTTTTGAAAATGTGCCCATGTTTGGATACTGAATAAATGAAGGAACAATTTATGATCAATTCCTGTATCAATAACACTACTCTTTCCTGATTTTTTTCCCTCTAAGCTTGCAAGATTGGATACTACAAGGCCCTCTCAACAGATGTTGCCTGTGCTAAATGCCCACCTCACAGTTTCTCCATCTGGGAAGGCTCTACCTCTTGCACCTGTGATCCAGGCTTTTTTCGATCAGAAAATGATGCTGCTGCCATGCCCTGCACTCGTAAGTCAGGCACTTTTATTTATTATTTTCCTTTCCTTCTTCTCTTGCTGCTTCAATAATTTATACATGAAACACTCCCCAGAGATGTACATCCTGCTATGAAAAGTGTCTTGTTGGTGACAGGAACATTCAGTAACAATTCCCTTTTAAACAAGTCAACACAACATGTCAATACCGGGTCCCCTCTCCGGGTACACAGCAGAAAATGAAGTTTGCAATTAAGTGACAGAATGTAGGTCAACGGCAAGAATAAGAGGCTCTGGATCCTCCCCCCACACTTCCCCCTTTCTTTGGTATCTATATTGTAGAAGTGCCTCAAGGCTGCACTGTGTACATATAATGAGGAACAATCCTAGCTTTCCATATCTTAACATAATAGAAAATGGAAGCAAAGTAGCTCTGAAGGAAACTGACAGCCTGAACAGACAGGCCAAATTAAAAGTGCTTTGGATCACTTTGGAGGTATGTTGTTTAAATGGCACACACACCTTAAGAGGCCAGAAGCTATGTCAAAAGCGTGGCTTTGGCGTGGCTTCTGGCTTCTTAAGATGCATACATCATTTAAACAGCATACCTCCAGAGACCCGAAGCAGCTTTATTTTGGCCTCTCTGTTCTGGCCCTGAGTCATGTAACACTGATTTGTGGTACCATTTAATAGGTTTCCCCGCCCCTTTTGTGTAATATTTCTAATGGGCAAAGTTTCGTTCTGGCTTTATCAATGAGCTGATTCACACAAATATGTTTACATGCTTGCTTACATGGTAAAAGCTGCCAGAATTTGACATCTGGGCCTTGTTCAATGCAATGTTTGTGGCGTTGTAAGTGCAGCATCAGAAATCAAGCTGTGGTAAGTGACAAAGCACCATCACAACGCTTTCTGAGGCAAGCACAAGATCAGCTGCTGCAGGACGTTGTGGTTGTTTCATCATATAATCCTTGTTGTTTTTGATGTGTAAGTTAGTTGTCAGAATACCAACTTAAGTTTGTAGAAATTGAACTAGGTATCTGAGGGGCTGTGCACACCGGCCATAAAAGCAGGCCTGGGGATGGCGTTGGGGCATGGCGTCCACATGACCCACACCCTGACACTGCCCCCAGAGCTGCCGCAGCCTTGATCTGGCACAGCTGGAGGCAGTTGCAGGCCACCCCTTGTGGTAGTCTGAACAGCCTCAGAGTTCCATTGATTAGAACAGAGGTTGGAGGAAGTGAATGCAATTATTGCTACATGGCCCTCAAGTTCAGTTTCTGGGTGGTTTGAGAATGCAAGAAAAATGAATAAATAAACTGACACCATATTTGTGCTGCTAAGTGCCTATTAATACAGCATCCAACCATTAGTGAGGATGATTAGTGTTACTAACTGTAGGAGTTTTGTTTCACTAAAAAGGACTAAACTATGTGAAGTTTAAAATGCCTTCTGATCATGTATTTGTTTACATTGGTTTTCCTTGACCTATAATGACTGAGAAAGTGTTCTGTATTCTTGTTTTGATACAGATTTTTTTTAAAAAAATTGTATCATATTATATATACATTTTAATTATAACTCTGCAATGCACAGTGTGTTCACTGCCATGAGATTTTATTATATGAAATGGTATATAAAAGTTGTTAAGAGAAAAAGTCTGAGTTCTCCTATGATGAAAAGAGGGGAAAATTATATTGTTGTTGTTGTTAATTGCCCTCAAGTCAACCTCAACTCATAGTGACCCTGTGGATGAGACAGTTCCAATCCCCCTATACTCCACTGCTCTTCTTAGGTTCTGGAGATTCAGGCTCCTGGCCTCCCTGATTGAGTCTAGTCATCTGGTATGCAGTCTTCCACTTTTCTACTATCTTCTACCTTTCCTAGCATTATTGCCTTTTCTAGTGAGTGATGCCTTCTCGTGAGGTGGCTGTCTTGGACTGCGGCCAGCACACACAGACACACGCCAATAAGGAAGGCAATTAACTATGAAGCTGGAAGTAGTCCACAAACCTTGCAGGGAGAGAGAGAACAAGCAAACCAAAAGCCAAGCCAAAGTCAGGATAACAGAGGTCACAATTGTCAGTCCAGTCCAGGGTCTGGTCAGCCAGAAGGTAGCAATAGTCCAGTCCGTTCCAAAGTCAAGAGTCAAGGCAACAAGGAGTCAAGATACAGGGAGTCAGTGCGGGCAGCAGTCACACCAAAGGATCATGCAATAAACTCTGGCACTGAGTTGGTGTCTCTCTGCTCATTAAGTAAGAGAAACTCTTTCCCTTGCCACCTGAGGCTGGTTTGCTAATTGCTTCTCAGTAATTCTCTGGGATCTGCGTCTGTCAGCACTTTCAGCCCTGTGTTGTTTATAGGAGAGAACCTTCAAGCTTGGTTCCTCCCCAGAGTCACCACTAGGCTGCTGTACCGCCAGAGGAATCCCACCAGCACTAGGACCTGGCTGAGCCTCCTCCTCTGGGGCTGGGAGATCAGGGCTGGATTCTGGCAGAGCAGGATTAACACCTGGTGTAGCCTCAGTTACCTCTTGCTCTGGAGGAGCCCCATCCTCCTCCTCATCCTCCGAGACCTGCTCTTGGCTGGCCATGACAGTGGCCAAAATACGACATCCCCAGTTACGTCCTCTTGGCATTCTAACTTTGGTGCTCAGTTGTATATGTTTACACTTTAGGATTTTATCCTTTCATGGTTGCCCTTCCTATTTCTAGTCTTCTTTTTATTTCTTGACTGCAGTCTCCATTTTGATCAATGTTTGATCAAAGGTATGGGACATCTTTAACTATTTAGATCCCCTAATTATGTAGGTTGAATGTGTATATCTTCCTAAGTAATTGTTTCACCTCCATTATGTTTTCCACTAGTAGTATGGTGCCATCTGCATATCTTGGATTGTTGATACTCCTTCCTCCAATCTTCCTTCTTTGGAGTCTATACCTGCTCTTCATATGATCTTTTCTGTGTACAACAGGGGTAGGCAACCTGCGGCCCGCAGGCCGGATGCGGCCCGGCGAGGCCTTGGGACCGGCCCCAGCCCAGTCCTGCCGCCGATTGCCGCCGGGGCCTTTGGGGGGCAATTGTCTATAGAAGCCTCAGAAACATGCATTTATATTAACATTTTTTAAAAAATCAGCAAATTTTTTCGTGTGTCCTCCATTTTTTTAAAAAAAGTGTCTTCCATTTGAAAATTTTGTCCTACATTTGTCCTGGTTTATTTATATATTTAATTTTTTAAAAAATTATTTAATTATTTATTTTTTGGCTTCGGCCCCCCAGTTGTCTGAGGGACAGCAACCCGGCCCCCGGCTCAAAAAGGTTGCCTACCCCTGGTGTACAAGTTGAAAAAGTAGGGAGATAAAATGAATCCTTTGTCAATTGGGAACCCTTCTGTTTCCTCATATTGTGTTCTTATGGTAACCACTTGTTCTAAGTACAGATTTCTCATCAGACTGATCAAATGTAATAGCACTCCCATGTCTTTGAGAGTGTTCCATAATTTTTATGCCAATTCTTTTTGATCATAGAGTATCCCCACCCTTGGTTTGAACTCCTTGAATTCCAAGCAGTGCTGTGGACACTGATTTTGGTAAGACAGAAAGCTTCCGCAGTACCAAATGTCTGTTCATTGAAGGTTTCTGGAGACTGTTGCTGATTACTTTGCCTCTTCTAGGCAGTCATAAACAGCTACTGTAGGACTGGCTAGATAGAGAATCCTTGGCTTTCCCAGCTCAAGCAGAGCTGCAGATATGCTGCTGAAGTCTGATACTGAATCTTTGTGTTTTGTAAGGACTCTTTTTGGCGAATGCCAATGCTGCTCTTCCAGTTAGATAGATGACAAGAAGAAAAGGGAGGGCAGATGAGGTAAAAAAAGAACTTTGTAAAAGAAGTTTCCTTGTCAGAGGCTTTGTTAACTGAGGTATGCATGTATTTTACCTGACAGCAACATGTTTAGTTCCTTCTGAATTTGACCAAAACCTATAGTTACAGCAATCTATACAATCTCAGGGTATAGAGCAAATTCTGTAGCTGCACTGTGATAGTCTCTTGTGAGTGAGAGGTTTACATCTTAATTCCACAAGAAAGCTTGTATCAATATAAGGTTGGAGGAATAGTTGTTGTGTGCTTGCAAGTCATGTGTGACTTATGTCAACCCTAAGAGCTTTATGACATCAGGGGGGAAAAGCCAAAATGGAGAAGGGGAGTAGCAAGGAAAACTGTGCCAAGGGAGAAGATCATAAAAATGTGCCTTTTGCCACAATGGAAAATCCATTTGGCAAAAGGCACTCTTTCATTATTGTCTCCCTTGGAAGAGAACAGAAGTGCTACAGAAGGCATGAGGAAGAGAACAGAAATTTCTGCTCTGTTATGGATTCCCCCCCCCCCCCAAGTAATAAGGTTTGTAAGATCCTATTACTGAGATTGCCAAGATTTTTTCAGAGGGGGTTTGCCTTTTCCTTCCTCTAAGGATGAGAAAGTGTAACTTGCTCAAGGCTACCCAATGGATTTCTATGGCTGATTCAAACCCTGGCCTCCAGAGTTGCACTCCAGTGCTCAAACCACTACAGCATGCTGGCTCTCCAGAAGGATGGTCCTCTGAACATACTTATGTGACAAGGGTCATGGTTTCATTGGCTTTGGGCCACTCCACCTAGAGCAAGTGTGTTGATGCTGCAATTCTGTAGAGCAGAATGAAGCTGATAAAGTTGCCCCCCGGCATATTTTCACAATTAGCACTTAGGAAAAACAGAGCATACCTTAGCAAGGCAGCCACATCAATTAATGGGATACTTCCTCTTTGTCATTACTGCAGGGATGCAGTGAGGAATGGATAAAAACATTGTGATGTTAAGCAAGTAAAACAGTCAAAAGTAGGATTGAGGGTATTACTAGAGTTAAAGGGCTGCTGTCATTTTCAGTGGGGACTTTGATATTATTTGAACACAGTTACAAACTAAGTAAAGACGTCATGCCAGACAAATCTAATCTCTGTCTTTGATAAAATTACTAGCTTGGTAGATGGAGGGAATGCTTTGGATATCGTATATCTTGATTTCAGTAAGGCTTTTGACAAAGTTTCCCATGACATTCTTGTTAACAAGCTTATAAATGTGGGATAGACAAGGCAACTGTTACATGGATTTGTAATTGGTTGACTGACCGAATGCAAAGGGTGCTCAACAATGGCTCCTTTTCATCCTGGAGAGAAGTGACCAGTGGGGTCGCACAGGGTTCTGTCCTGGGCCCAGTGCTATTCAACATCTTTATCAACGACTTGGATGACAGAATTGGAAGCATTCTTATCAAATTTGCAGATGACACCAAATTAGGAGGAGTAGCTAACACTCCAGAGGACAGGATCAACATTCAGGATGACCTGAATAAACTAGAAAGTTGGGCCACAGCTAACAAAATGAACTTCAACAGGGAGAAATGCAAGGTACTGCACTTAGGGCAGAAAAATAAAATGCACAGATATAGGATGGGAGACACATGGCTGAATGAGACTACGTGTGAAAGGGATCTGGGAGTCCAAGTAGACCACAAGCTGAACATGAGTGAACAGTGTGATGCGGCAGCTAAAAAGGCCAATGCAATTTTAGGCTGCATCGGTAAGAGTATGGTATCTAGATCAAGGGAAGTAATAATGCCACTCTATTCTGCTTTGGTCAGGCCCCACCTGGAATATTGTGTCCAGTTCTGGGTGCCACAATTCAAAAAGGATGTTGAAAAACTGGAATGTGTCCAAAGGAGGGCAAGTAAAATGGTGATAGGTCTAGAAACCATGTCCTATGAGGAACGACTTAAGGAGCTGGGGATGTTTAGCTTGGAGAAGAGAAGGTTAAGAGGTGATACGATAGCCCTATTTAAATACTTGAAGGGATGCCATACTGAGGAGGGAGCTGACTTGTTTTCACTTGCTCCAGAGACTAGAACCCGGAGCAATGGATGCAAGCTACAAGAAAAGAGATTCCACCTCAACATTAGGAAGAACTTCCTGACAGTAAGAGCTGTCCGACAGTGGAACAAACTCCCTCGGAGTGTAGTGGAGTCTCCTTCCTTGGAGGTCTTTAAACAGAGGCTAGATGGCCATCTGTTGAAGATGATTTGATTTGGATTCCTGCATGGCAGGGGGTTGTACTGGATGGCCCTTGCGGTCTCTTCCAACTCTATTATTCTATGATTCTATGATTCTAAGGCACATATATTACAGCTGGAATGAAGTTTAGGCTTTTTCTTCATCTTTGTTTCCACCCTTCTGCCTTGCACTCATAACCCAGATACAACTCCAAACTCATTTAATTTTTTGATGTCACAGAGGAAGGCGTCTCCCCTTCCTTGCCCCCCAATATGTCTTGAGGGATGTGTGTCTGATGCAAGGAAGGCTAGGAAATGCCTTACCAACATTATGGGCCCATATCAGTAGCATCTGTGAAGCTATAATTCTCAACAAATCTTGGCATGCAGCCATAGAAGCATGACAGGCATTAAAAGAGGGAGATGTGGGGAGGGGATGGGAAGAAACCCTCTTCACTTACTGCCATTGTCACCACTGAAACAATAACAAAGGTATCTGAAATGACTCAGTATTTTTATTTGCACCAAGATTCCAAATATTGTCTGTTGACCACCTATAACTGAAGATTTCAAATATTTCATGAAGCCAGGAATGTCAGTGGGCAGCTGGCAGTATGCTGCCTGCTTAAATTATTGTGTTACCAAAAACTTTAGCTCAACAGCACTTGGGGCAAATCTATCTGCATAATAAGGCTTCTCTTGCTGGCCACTTGCTGTAATTGCGGGTGTTCTCTCCAAACAAGTGTTCCTGCCCATGACACCATCTTGTTTGCTGCAGCAACCAAGCAAGTTATGCTGACTGTTTTGGAAAATTGCCCTGCAGCCTACTTGAAACAGAGATTTTGAAAAGCTGATTATTTATACCTTCTTCTTTCCAACCGTTTTACTTTGCTTTATTTCTATTTTAGTTTCATTTTTTAAAAAGCCCCATAATTGGGCTTCATTGTTCTATTTCCAAAGCCAAACAGAAGAGCTCTTCAGTTCATCATTCATGCTGTTGTGAAACTATAGTGATCCTAACAATGGTATTGGCCAATTCTGATTTTTTTTGGTGGTGGTGGGGGGCTGGTTTAAGTCATGAACCACACTATTACTTCTGTTTTCCATTCATATTGGTAGAAACCTCATAGAATCATAGAGTTGGAAGAGACTGCACGGGCCATCCAGTCCAACCCCCTGCCATGCAGGAAATCCAAATCAAAGCATCCCCAACAGATGGCCATCCATACTCTGTTTAAAGACCTCCAAGGAGGGAGATTCCACTACACTCCGAGGGAGTGTGTTCCACTGTCGAACAGCCCTTACTGTCAGGAAGTTCTTCCTAATGCTGAGGTGGAATCTCTTTTCCTGTAGCTTGCATCCATTGTTCCGGGTCCTGTTCTCTGGAGCAGCAGAAAACAAGTCAGCTCCCTCCTCAATATGACATCCTTTCAAATATTTAAACAGGGCTATCATATCACCTCTTAACCTTCTCTTCTCCAGGCTAAACATCCACAGCTCCCTGAATCGTTCCTCATAGGGCAAGGTTTCCAGACCTTTCACCATTTTAGTCGCCCTCCTCTGGACACGCTCCAGTTTCTCCATGTCCTTTTTGAATTGTGGTGCCCAGAATTCGCCCAACATCATTAAGGATCATAATTATTCAAAACATTTTTTAAAAATTAATCCGATACTTTTACCATTAAAGCACATTAGAACAATCATTAAATTTTTCACTTATTTAAAGCATCTTTATAATATCTTTAAATTTACAGGCCCATTTTTTAAAAACAAATATTTGAGCATTCTGTTGACCAAATCTGTTTTGACTAGTCAGATGACCAACGAGAGTACAGCTATTTTCATGTCCTGATTGGATGTGACAGTGTCAGTCTGTATGGGCCATTAGTGCATGGGTGGCAAACATTTTTTGTGTCAGGCTCTGGCTTTTGTTGCCTCTCTTTGTAAAGACTGTCTGCTGATAGTCACTGATGAGAATCTTGCTGTCTGTCTCTGGTGCTTAGTTAATGTGTTGGGTGGGGAGAGCAAGAAAAGAAGAGAACAATATGTATTCTGAATCCCATTATGCTAACCAATTTAATACATTCCTAAGATTAAAAAAAGGTGTTGGTCACAATTTTAGGTTATGTGTTTTCCCACCAACTTTTTAGTGTCTGCAAATTGGAAAAGGAATCTTTTTGTGCCCATCCCTTCTTGCAGGTTGTTGGCTTAGCTTGCTTTAGCTTCAGCTAACTCCTCCGTTAAGCCAAAGTATTTTTATTCATTCCTCCACTCTTTTTCTCTTAATTGAAATTGGAAGTGTTGTTTCAAATTGTTTCTCTGCTTCTCTTTGGAAACATATACGGGTAAACTTCCTCACTTCTGATGGGCATTGCATTTCAGAGGCCAGGGCAATTCTTTTTTTTTTTTTTTTTAATTAAAAAAGGGACACTGAACATCTAATTTCCATTCACAGTGATCAAGAGCCCCATATTCTGAAAGCTATGTATTCTTCAGTGTAGTGTACGCTGACTTGTCACAAGAGCCAAAAACCAATGAAATATGGTGAAAAACTGGAGAAAACTAAGTCAGAAAAAAGGACAAATCTATGAAGTAGAGTTTTAGTGGTCATATATGACATCTTTTGAAAGAATCAATTGTACCAAAGATAAAAATATTTTCTCAAGAACATCTCAAATCATAACATGTCCTGTGGTGATTGTTTAGGAATGTAATAACTGCAAAATATTTTGATTTTTGAAAGTTTGGGAATATAGGTCTGGTTGTGGTTTTGTTTTCGCAACAAGTCCCTGTAGACCATGAATTACATTTCTAATTTTGATATGTTCCAAATGTTAAAGCCGTATTAAACACTAGGTCCTGGACTAGGAAAAAAAACGGCCGCCCGACTGAGTGGGCAGGCCGTGTTGCCGCCGGAGCGGCGACGCAGGCTCGGTGGAGCACCCCAGCATGCTTTGCTGGGGCGCGCTTGCTGGCGACTGGTTGCTGGGGAGGGAAAGGGAGGTACTTCCGCCTCTGAAAGGCCGCTCTAGGGGGCGGATAGTCCCTCTCAATGGTTGCCTTGGTCCTCCAGGGCGACCGATTGGTTCGGCTGCTCTGGGGGTGGGGCGACTCCCTTCCCAGCAACCCGCTGGGCATGGCCTATTTAGGCCCAGTTGCCCAGTGCACAGTACCATTTGCTGCTTGGCTCTCCCACTCGCCCCCTCCGCCAGGGTGTTGGTGTTTGTCACAACTTTGGGGCGGCAGCAGAGGGTCTGGATCTGGTGGTCATGGTCTATATGGTTGCATAGCACTGTATCTGGAGTCCCTATGGGACACGGGAGCAATGAGGACATGCATTGTGGCCATTGCGGAGGCCATAATGTGACACCGCTTTTTGGTGACTAGAGGATTTAATTTGAATGCAATCACTAGGTTGCATGGATATGAGAGGGCATTCCATCAGCCCCTAGCTCATCCCAATATCTTGCTGATATATGACTGGCCAGTATCTTACAACAGCGGGTTGTACGATGATCCAGACCTCATGCTTTTGGCCAACCCTACCTTTTGGCTGCTGGTTTTGCGTGAATAAAGTTGTGGCCTTTCCTCCACATATGGCTCATGTCTTATTGTGGCGCCGCCCTGCCAGGCAAAGTGGAATATACATAAATATCATGCTGCTGCTGATGAAGATGATACATCATCATCATCATCATCATCATCATCATCATCATCACCATCACCATCACCATCACCATCACATATCACCCTGAACGTCATTCACTGAACACACCCTCTGTCATGTGATTTTAGAAGCTAAGTGAATTCAGGTCTTCTTAGTACAGTAGGTCCTCAGTATATGCGGGGGATCCATTCCAGCCCCCCCCCCCCGCTCATACCAAAATCTACATATGCTTGTGTCCCATTGTTCCCAATGACGGCATGCGTGCACATATCCACGCTGGCATTGGGGACAAAAGTCCCTCGCCTCCCCTCTTTCCCTCCCTTCTTCCTTCCTCTCCTCCCTCCCTTTCTTCCTCCCTCCCTTCCATCCCTGCTGACCTTATGCTGCCGCTGCCGTAGGAAAGGCCAGGTGGTGGGGTTGGAGGCCTTGAAGCCAAGCCTCTGGTTCTGCTGCTCTGATACCTCACCGCTGCCACCACACAAGCGCCGCCTCGGCCTCCAGCACTTTCCCGCCTTGGCCTCCACCACTGCCACCCGGCCCTTCTGTGGCAGCAGGGGTGAGGAGGCCGAGGCAGCGAGAAGGCCAGGTGACGGTGCTGGAGGCCTTGAAGGCCTCCAACACCACCTGGTTTTTCCGCGGTGGCAGCTGGGTGGTGTTGGAGGCCACGCCTCGGCCTCCTCAATGCCGCTGTGGGAAAGGCCTTCAAGGCCTCCAGCACTGCCACCCAGCCTCCTGCTGCCGCTGTGGGAAGGGCTAGGTGGGGTTCGAGGCCAAGCTTCAGCCTCCTCGCTGCCGCCACCATGGAAGGGCTGGGTGGAAGTGCTGGAAGCCGAGCCTCGGCATCCTTGCCACTTCTGTGGCGGTGGCGTCGGTAGCGAGGAGGCTGAGGCTTGGCCTCCAGGTTGCCACCTGGCCCTTCCACAGTGGCGATGGCAGCAATGAGGAGGCAGAGCAGCAGTGCCAGAGGTCTGACTTTAAGGCCTCCAACACCACCACCCAGCTTTTCCCGCGGCAGAGGCAGCATAAGGTAAGCAGAGAAGGGAAAGAGGGAGGGAGGGAGGGAGGGAGGGACTTTTGTCCCCAATGACGACATGGGGGTGTGCAGGCGTGCCGTCATTGGGAACAATATGGGTTTGCCATCCGTGGATGCTCAAATCCACGTATGGCAGATCCGCGTATAAGGAGGGCCCACTCTGAATCATTTAGGCTACCCAAACATTTGGCAGTTTTCTATATATTACAAATGCACGTACAGACATACTGTAATCTTCTTGTCTAACATTCATGTGGATACTTGAAAAGACCCTGTGATAATAGGGAGACAGTGAATATTATATTCAGGTCTTTTTGTTTGTTGCAATACTGGGAAATTCTACTAGTCTAGCCTCCACCCATTATATCATACAGAGCTGATAACAGGCCACAGTTTTGGTCTACAGTCAAGTTAGAAGTAACCCACAGAGACATTCTGGGATACACAATATCCACTTAATGGGTTTTTGTTGCTGTATATATATATTTAAAAAATATATGGGACCACCAAGACTGAAGGTCTTCCACCTATAGAACTGTGTTTCTCTGAATATTTTTTTTTAAATACAGAGACTTTTAAATATTGAACTGGGACAAGTTTGCCACAGTATCAGACAAGCATCACACTTCAGCAGAATGAAAGTAAAAATACAATGTAAAAGTCAAGACTAGCATTTCAAAAATATTATAGGGTGGAGGCAGAGATGGAGGTGAAGACAATGTATTTAAAGAATAATTTCAGAGGGACTTCTTGGTCTGCTTAAATTTTTTGACAAATGGGAGATGAAGAAGAACACAACAGAGAGTCTTTCACACTTATATCAGTTCTTAGCAGTTGGTTAAATCAGGGGATAAGCCCAATTTCCTTGTGCTGACAAGTATAATAATCAAGCACCCTCTTTGTTCATTATGCTGTCTTTAACCCCAGTAGTCTCATTCAGCCTAGCATTTAGTAATCGCTCAGTGTGACGGCCTTCTAATGAAGAAATAAAACAGAATCTGAGACCTATTCTTCTAGCAAAAACATACACTCTGCTCCATTGGCTTGTAAAATCAGGTTTCCGTTCACTATTAGGCCAGGTGAAAAAAAGTAATATTGGGTAATTTAGAGGAAAACACCTGGAATGAACAGAAAATTACTCCCCCTTCAGTTTTGTCTGAAAGGGGAGGAAGGTATTATTGTTGCTAATTATTTATTTTAATTGTTAGACATTCAAAAGTTTCCACTATTGTACATCATTGTTCCTTGGGTAGCAGTTCCTTTAACTACTTTAATAGCTACTTTCTTTGGTTCTACATCTTAACTCTCCAGGCCAGAAAAGGTAGACTTTAATAGCTTTCTATTTGCCTGAATTTCACACTGGAGGGAAGGAAACTAGAAAGCAACCCCCCTTCTTATATAATCCCCAGGACAAATTATGAAAACTGCTTGCTTAATTTTTATGCATTGCTTAGAAAATGCACTGCACACAACTATAAATTGCTAACATCCGCAGAATCACAACCTTGGCTCAAGAGTATTGGTCTTAAAAACATGTGAAATCTTACGGGACCAGTTAGATCATCATTGTTTTTTCTTTTTCAACCAGTTGCTCAGATTTTATGTTTACTGCTTAATCTAAGTAAAAGACCAGACAGTGGCATTTTAGTTTTTTGCGTGTACAGTGCACAAACCTGAATGTTGTGCCTGGTGATTTGATAGCATTGGCAGCTCCCAATGAAGAGTGTGCAAAAAGGCACTGACAATCCTTACTGGAGACAAAGTGATGGTGAAATAGGAGGGGATTTGGGTTGGCTGTTTACAATAAAAGCTGCATGGTAATAATGAAAACTAAGTAGGCAATGCCCTCAGCCTATAGACCAAGGTTCCTTGGAATTCTAGAGTTCCAAGATAGGTTGCTAGTTGTTCCACGAGAGATTGTTTGTTTGTTTGTTTTTTTAAAAAACTTTAGCTATAATACTTTTTATGCAGGGGCTTTGTGACAACTGGAAATTGTCAAAAGCTCCTCCTGCTAAAAATGTCAGGAAAGACTGCTATAGACTGATTCATGTCCTGAAAAAATTATTCCCTTCAACCCTAACCCTATCACTAATAAATAAGGGGGGCCTCCTCAGCACAAATTCCATCTCATTGGCCAGTCATTTTCCTGGGAGCTTTTGGCACCTTTTTTCCCCTCAGCAATCACCTGCCCTGACTTTTGTTAGATTGATGGATGATAAAATAGATCAAGACTCAACTCTCCCTTAAAGAAGTGGGAGAGGAAAGTGAGGAATAGGTAGGGAAGAGTATGACAATGGAGGAAATATAGATGTGGGAAAGACATAGGAAAGAGAAAAATTAGGAAGGAAGGAAGGCTTATTGGTGTTAAGATAAAGAATAATAGGAAGAATGAAAGTAAAGATAATGGTTGTAGATGATGGTGATTAATGAATGATCATTTGTGATGGGAAAGGATATGATGATTATTTCCTGATTATATTTTAAAATTATATATAAAATATATAAGACTGAACTCTCCTTGGGAGCCAAGATGACAAAACTGAGGCTGACATACTTTGTCCACATCATCAGACAGTATGACTTATTAGAAACGACAATAATGCTGGGAAAGGTTGAAGGTAGTAAAAGGAGAGGAAGACCACTTGCCAGATGACTGGACTCAATCACAGAGATCATGTCCCTAAGTCTCCAGGACCTAAGCAGAGCAGTGGAGGATAGAGGTTCTTGGTGATGTCTCACCCATGGGGCTGACCATAGGTTAGGGCTGATTTGAAGGCAAGTAACAACTTTTTTTTCTTTTGCATCAGATAAAATATTTACTCTGCTATCACTATCAAGAGAGGTCTTTCTCTCAGGTACAACTCTTTCCTTGGCATTCTAGATATGCCAGGCTGCAAGCTTTGATGAATCCACACATTGTGAACTGCATCCTTGGCCATTTTCTAGCATAGTGACCATGTCAGGTGTATGCTAAGATATGGAGATGGCATCTTTATTTATCATAAGCATAAGGATGTAATTCTTCATTAAGTGTCTTCACAAAGGTAGCAATGACTAATTTCAGCAAGTTTTTCCCCAGTGCAAAAAAGACTTCAAAAACCATGTAGATTTCAAAAGCTATTCACAATTAGGAAGTTTCATGCAAAATTTGCATGTGGTGGTTTTCACAGAAAACAAGATTTTCTACACAGGAAACAGCATTTTATGCATGGAAAATGATATTTCCACACTGAGATATTAATTCCTGTGCAGAAAATGTTTTCTGCAAGGAAAAAGCTACAGTTGAAGTTTATTCTTCACAAAATTTACATGTCCTTGTTTTGTGCATAAAATAGCATTTTCTGGATGGAAAATCATCTTTCAATATAGAAATATTAATTCCTATTCAGATAATGCTGTTTTCTGAACAGAAAATGCTATTTTCTATGCAAATATCTGAATTTTATAGAAAAAAATCTCAAAATTCAGCTTTTTTCTGTGCAGGAATTAATACTGCTGTGCTTAAATTTTAATTTCCATGCAGAAAATGCTGCTTCCTGCACAGAAAATGCTTTTTTCCCCATACAAGACCACCATGTGTGAATGTTGTGCATAATAAAGTCTGAACTGTGAAGATTATTGTTATACTGATTCTTCTCAAGGTTTCTCGATACAAAAAAATGGCTTTTTAAATCATTCTCCCAATATCTTTGAAAATTTTTCCATCCCCAAACATACATGAGTATGCATTATGAAGGCATTTTACTTCAGAATCATTTCATTTCATCAAATTAAGGGCTGAAATTATGGGTAGGTAATCTGGAGAGTCTATTTGGCTTCTAGCCCAATCCTTGAATTCTTGGGATGTAATGTGAGATGGGGTCATGCATACTGTCGTAAGATCCTTAAAAGAAGGATGAGGTAAGAATGTAATAAAGGAATAAAGTAAGGTATTGAAGAACAATACATAATAGTTTATAATAATAATAATAATATGTTTTATTTATAAACCGCTATTCCAAATAGATCATAGCGGTGTACAAGAAAATTATATAACAGTACAAGAAAAATCTACAATTAAGATACACTGTATCTTCAGGCCAGCCCCTGATGACGCTGGGCCGGCCTGCTCTCTCCCTCAACGGCCAAAAGATGACAGTTATGGAGGGAGGGCACTCTGTCTTCAGGCCAGCCCCCCTGATGCGCTGGGCCGGCCTGCTCTCTCCCTCACGGCCGAAAGATACAGTATGGAGGGAGGGCACTCTGTCTTCAGGCCAGCCCTGTGACGCTGGGCCGGCCTGCTCTCTCCCTCAATGCCGAAAGATGACAGTTATGGAGGGAGGGCACTCTGTCTTCAGGCCAGCCCCTGAATGACGCTGGCCGGCCTGCTCTCTCCCTCAACGGCCGAAAGATGACAGTTATGTAGGGGGCACTCTGTCTTCAGGCCAGCCCCTGATGACTCCTGGGCCGGCCTGCGCTCTCCCTCAACGGCCGAAAGATGACAGTTAAGGAGGAGGGCACTCAGCCCTTCAGATCCAGCCCCTGATACGCTGGGCCGGCCTGCTCTCTCCCCAAACGGCCGAAGATGACAGTTATGTAGGGAGGGCACTCTGTCTTCAGGCCAGCCCCTGATGACGCTGGGCCGACTGCTCTCTCCCTCAATGGCCGAAAGATGACAGTTAAGGAGGGAGGGCACTCAGTCTTCAGTCCAGTCCCTGAATGACGCTGGGCCGGCCGCTTTCTCCCTCAACGGCCGAAAGATGACAGTTATGGAGGGAGGCGCTCTTCTTCAGGCCAGCCCCTGATGACGCTGGGCCGGCCTGCTCTCTCCCTCAACGGCCCGAAGATGACAGTTATGTAGGGAGGGCACTCAGTCTCAGGCCAGCCCCTGATGCACGCTGGGCCGGCCTGCTCTCTCCCTCAACGGCCGAAAGATGACAGTTATGTAGAGAGGGCACTCTGTCTTCAGGCCAGCCCCTGATGACGCTGGGCCGGCCTGCTCTCTCCCTCAACGCCGAAAGATGACAGTTATGGGGGAGGGCACTCAGTCTTCAGGCCGCCCTGATGACCTGGGCCAGCCTGCTCTCTCCCTCAACGGCCGAAAGATGACAGTTATGTAGGGAGGGCACTCTGTCTTCAGGCCAGCCCTGATGACGCTGGGCCGGCCTGCTCTCTCTCAACGGCGCAAAGATGACAGTTATTGTAGGGGGGCACTCGTCTTCAGCCAGCCCCTGATGACGCTGGGCCGGCCTGCTCTCTCCCTCAACGGCCGAAGATGACATTAGTAGTGGGGCAACCAGTCTTCAGGCCAGCCCCTGATGACGCTGGGCCGGCACTGCTCTCTCCCTCAACGGCCGAAAGATGACAGATTTAGAGAGGGCACTCTGTCTTCAGGCCAGCCCCTGATGACGCTGGGCCGGCCTGCTCTCTCCCTCAACGGCCGAAAGATGACAGTTATGGAGGGAGGGCACTCAGTCTTCAGGCCAGCCCCTGATGCGCTGGGCCAGCCTGCTCTCTTCCCTCAACGGCCGAAGATGACGTTATTTAGGGAGGGCACTCTGTCTTCAGGCCAGCCCCTGATGACGCTGGGCCGGCCTGCTCTTCTCCCTCAACGGCCGAAGTGACAGTTATGGAGGGAGGGCACTCAGTCTTCAGGCCAGCCCCTGATGACGCTGGGCCGGCTGCTCTCTCCCTCAAGGCCGAAAGATGACAGTTATGGAGGGAGGGCACTCAGTCTTCAGGCCAGGCCTGATGACGCTGGCCGGCCTGCTCTCTCCTAACGGCCGAGATGACAGTTAGTAGGGGGGCACTCTGTCTTCAGGCCAGCCCCTGATGAGCTGGGCCAGCCTGCTCTCTCCCTCAACGGCCCGAAAGATGACAGTTATTGTAGGGGAGGGCACTCTGTCTTCAGGCCAGCCCCTGATGACGCTGGGCCGGCCTGCTCTCTCCCTCAACGGCCGAAAGATGACATTTCTACTTATTTCTAAAGCAATACTGGGCACATTCTGTCAGTGAGAATAGCATCTGTTTTATTCAACTTTCAAAACAGCATTTTCATGAAGTGGCATGTATATATTTGCAGATTCTGTCAATGTGAATAGCATCTGTTTGAATCAGTTTTGAAAAGGGCATTTTCATTCATATCTAGGTTATCTCCATTATTTCATATGTAATGCTGTTCACCCTCAAAAGTGATCTTTTAAATGTGATCTGTTACTGATTAATAGATGAACTTGCTCTTGCTCTTCATCATCTATAATAAAACAATTGTAAAACAGCATTCCAAAACTGATATGTCATTTAAAAACCATGTTTAAAAATCAACTAAAATATCTGATTTTTAAAAATGTTATAATATGCCACTTAGAAGAATACAGCCTTCCATTTTTCTCTCTGTGTGTCTCTCTTTCTCTGTTCCTCCACCTCCCCATAGTTTGGATTGTTAGCACTGTTTATGAAACACTTATTTGATCAAGATTATTAATATTTTCAACTGAGTTAAAGTAATTAGTGTTATCTGTCCAGCCTGAAAGCCTGATGCAAATCTGTCTCTTTAAATGATGTTGAATTATTTAGTCTCTTGGGCTATACAAAGAAAAACTGATCGATTGACATTCTGGCATGGTTTTAATATACAAGGTGTCTGGATATTATCTTTACAGTTTCAATTATATATAAAATTAAAGCTGTAAAGATAACTTTCGACAACCTTTTTATCATGAAAACACCTTCTTCCAAGATGCATTTCAGAAGAGGAATTTAAGATTACAACATCAGATTTTTAGAAGATTCACAATATCAGTTTCTTTAGTAAAAAAAAACCCCTATATTTTATTTTATTTTTACTTGAGATTATTATAAAATCAAAAGAGGTCTAAGAAGCAAGCATCACATAGATTGTCTCTGCATTTGCCTCTTTCTAATTGAATTCAGTCCACTGCTGTATTTCCTTTATAAACTATATTGTTTATAAATCACCATTTCAGACATATTACTCAAAACGCCAGCTTCTAATGCTTTCTGACAGTTATCACCATAATGAAGCATAATGAAATGATGAGCAATCTGCAGTGGAAACTGAACATGGATTCCACCAGTTCTATGTGCCTGTTCTAAAAATTGGAATGTAGCTGAAAATAACACTGTCCTTACTTTGTTTCCAAGGTCAGAGGCCAAGATATATCTGGATGTATTAATCTTTCATATGTTTCATGTCGGAAAATATACCAATGATCAGTGTAGCCTGCTTAAAGCCTCATGAAATTGTGTTTACAGTCTGTGTTCTCCAAAAATGTGGACAAAACTATAATTGATTTATGTAAGTACTCCGTGAAATTCTATATGGAAGTAATTGTTAATATACAAAGAATGGGTTATTTTCAAGCTGCTTTTCCCATAGTTTTTATTCAGAAATAGAGAATTTTGCTGCTTCTTTGTTCTACATCCATATAGTTTTTTGTCAACTGATATAGTATTGTATGATTTTGAGATCACTTGATGCACAGAAATCAGTAGAACATAGGAACCATGATAGAAAATGGGAGGTTTCCCCTCCAAGCATACACTAATTCTGAAGCTGACATTTTTTTAAACAACAAATTATATTTTTTACTTGAAATTAAGACCATGGTGGTGAACCTGTGGAACACCTGCCCTCTCTGGCATGCAGAGCTATCTCTGAGGGCACACAGTGGCCACAACAAGTAGAGGCAGAGGCGGGGTGCACATGCTTGTTCCGGCTCCTTGTGACTTGGTTCTCCCATGGACAACCGAGCTGCAACAAGGAGGAGTGGTACATCACCCAACACCTTCTGTCTGGAAACCCCATCCCTTCTGGCCGGAAGCCCCTTGCTATTCTATGGGATTCTGGGAACTGTAGTTTTGTGAGGTGTAGTGAGGCCATGCATGGGGTTTTCATGGCAAAATTTCTTCAGAGGATGTTTGCCATTGCCTTCATTTGAGGCTGAGAGAGTGTGACTTGCCCAAGGTCTCCCAGTGGGTTTCATGGGCAAGCTGGGATTGAGTCCTGGTCTCCAGAATCGCATACTCAAACAGCTGATTTTTTTTTGTTCTTGTTATTGTGTTGTGCCTTCTGGGCTTTATTATGCCTGTTGTTGTGTGCCTCCAAGTCATTTCCAACTTATGGGCCCAGAGCACCCTGCCTCCCTTTTGAGTGCCAGTTTCTGGCAACCCTAAGGTGAAACTATCATTGGACAAGCTTTGTTAGAGAGGGACTTCCATTGCCATCCTCTGAGGCTGAGAGAGTGTGACTTGCGTGTGTAGTGCCTTCAAGTCATTTCCAACCTGTGGCAACCCTAAGGTGATACTATTATGGAGCTTCATTGGCAAGTTTCATCGGGGGGGGGGGTTGTTATTGCTAGCCTGAGGCTGAGATAGTATGCCTTGGGGTTTTCCCCTGGAAATCCCTCCCCGCAGAAGCTCCTCCCCAGAGCTGAGTGACACCTGGTGTGGGAACACCACTGTGTTTGGGTACTCACAGTCTCTAAAAGGTTCACCATCAGTGCTCTAAGCAGATATACAGAAAAATTGGGTTCAGTAACATTGGTTTAAAATCTGTGCATTTTCTGTTAATTCCGTGAAATTTCATTTACTCAGTGGCTGTTGCCACACTGCAAAATTAATGCAGTTTGCACTGCCATATTTGTTATGACTCCCTCCTGTGGAATCCTGGGATTTGTAGTTCGTTGCAAATTTCAGAATTGCATAGCATTAAGCATTAAGCCATGGCAGTTAAAATGGTGTCAAACTGCATTGATTCTGCAGTGTAAATGCTGTCAGTGTTTGAGACAGCCATTATTGTATTGCAAGTGGTACAACATAACAAAATATCGCAGTGTGAAGTCAAAGTTTTCAGCTGCTCTGTTCAGTAACCCCGCCCTTAACTTTTGATTTTGCTTGTCCAGCATTGCCACACTGATTGTTATTGAGCTATTTTCCTTGTTGTTGCTGTTGTTCCTGTTGTTCTGTGATTTCAAGTCATTTACAATAAATAGAGACCTTAAGATGAACCTATCACACGATTTTTTTCTGGCAAGATTTGTTCAGAGGAGATTTGCTTTTGTCCTCCTCTGAGGATGAGACAGCGGCTGCATCTGCACTACAGAAATAATCCGGGTTGACACTATTTTAACTGCCGTGGCTCAATGCTATGGGATCCTGGGGTTTGTACTCTGTTTTGGGACCAGAGCTTTCTGCTAGAGAAGGCTTCACAAAACTACAAAGGTGAACCTATCATAGGGTTTTCTTGGAAAGATTTGTTCAGAGGAGGTTTGCTATTGTCTTCCCCTGAGGCTGAGGGTGTGTGACTTGCCCAAGGTCACACAGTGGTTTCATGGCTGAGTGGGGAATCAAACCTTGGGCTCCTTGAAGTCTTCCTCCTCCTCCTCTTCCCTTTCTTCTCTATCTCCTCCTCCTCCTTCACATTGACTGCACTTCTGTAAGGCTTCCAGTTTCACCAAGCTTTTGATATCTCTCTTTTGCATGTGGTTGCTTATCATTTTGGCTACATGAGGATTGGCACCCAGAACAAATCAACTGTTGGTATATTTGACTAGCTTGTCACTATTGATTTTAAAGCCTTGGCCATCTCTTTTGTCTTTAAACCAGCCTCACACAGAAGCTGGTTTCACTTTTCTAGCAGTGTCTATATATCAAGGAGAAGCTTTACCTGCTTAATGTGCTTGATTGTAAGTAAAATCTCATAGGTGAAGGCACAGATGACCAGTAATCAAGATATTTGACATTTTCAGCAAAGGTTCATTTCTTTTGGCCATCTTACATCTTCAATATTCTCTTTTATATTTGAATATATAGGCTGATTGATTTATTTGCTTACTGTTCAAATCCTTAAAAGAATACCAAGTAGAGTGATTTTAAATTACAAAATCTGCATTTTATTCAGTATGTAACATCTTAAATACCAAGAATTTTCCACTGGAAGTTAGAAAGGATGGCTTTACAATTTAGTGTCTAAATTTGTCTATGCTGTGACTTGGGAGATAAATTCATTGGTTTCATAAATTTCTATGGTTTTAACCAATTACAGTCCCTGGAAGTGACTGTGGTTCCAAATACAATTTGCAAATGGAAATCCACAAAGTTATGAGTTTGCAGGCTGATTCCTGCACCAAAATGTATTTGGAAAATTGCATGGAAGAAATACTTACTTTTGAATAATGGAGGTGGACACATTTTTGTCAATGGGAAAACAAAGTGTGCATTACAGAGATATATACTAAAATATGTGGTTTTAGAAAAATGCATGTGAAAACATATACACATTTATGGCAAGGGGAAAAAAACTTTTGTGAGCTGATGCGGACCCAAATCGGAGCAAGCTTCAAGTTAGAAATGGGAGAAAACTTCTGTGTTGATTCAGGCATTCCCTGTGACTGTTGAGAAATATGAACATATATTGTAGCTTAAATCACTATACTAGGATGCTTGGTTGTATGAATTTGTAATCTCTAAATCTGACTGTGAATTCAGAAAGGAAAATGCCTTTTGTGAGGTGACTGCAAAGGGAGGAAACAGTAATGAGAAAGGTGCCAAAGAACCTTGTGGCATCTTAGGGGCAACACATATTATGATATGAAACGTATCTGAGAAAGCAAATGGAGGCCTACACAACCTTGCCCTAGACTTAGTATTAGTTTTCAACATTATTATACATCCAAGATTCCAGGCCATTTTTTCTATAAGTGTTTGTCTTTTGGTATGGATGCTGGGGTGGGTGGGTTTATTAAATAGACCATATTTCAAAAACTCAAAATTAAAGTAAAATGGTTTATGTCATGATATGTTACAGCCACTAGGTGAGAAGGCAGGTGAATGTGATAGAAAATATGTAGCTGTTCCATGTCCCAAAGTGTCAGGATCTTAATGTTCTTGGAAATATCTGAGTGTAAGCACTTTCTCTTTCTTCCAGTCTGTTGTTTACTAAACAGAGAAGATTATCGCACTGGGTTCTGAGAACGTTCTCATCACGTGATGAGAACGGAACACATTTGAGTATACCGCACGTATGTGTTCCAATCGGGTTCTCAGAACGTTTAAATGTGTTCCAAATGTGTTCCAGGAGAGTACAGATATGAATGTGTTCCCAGAGAGCTGAAACGTGATGAAAACGTTCCAAGAGAAGTGTGTGCGGTATTCTTATCCGTTCTCAAATCCATTCCCTCATTCCTCCGTCTCCTGATTGGCTGAAAGAATGACAGGCAGGGAGGGAGGCAGGCAGGCGAGCGACTGCAGTGAGGGAAGGTGTGTGTGTGTGAGGGGGGAAAGAAGGAGGGAGGGAAGGGAGGAAAAAGGGAGGAAAGGTGGGACAAGGAAGAGAAGAGGAAAGCAGGGAAAGAGAGGGAAAGAAGAGACCAGAGCAGAGAGCAAGAGGGAGAGGGTCTGGCTGCTTCTCCGGGGGTCTCTAGTGTCATGTCCAGTGGGGCTCCTGTGCTGTCACAATGCAGGAGGCAGGGATGCCCAGGACCTTCTCCTCCTTCCCTCCAGGAGGGAACCCACAAAAGCTCCTCTGTTTGGAGCACCACAGAAAAGCAAGCAAACAACTCCCAGAATTCCATAGCAAAGAGCCAGACAAGAGTTAAAGCGGGGAGGGAAGCTCACA
>NC_056524.1:230504017-230521175 GCF_019175285.1 Sceloporus undulatus | reverse complement strand
ACTTATGTCAGGGAGTTGTACTTTTCACCTCTGGCTCGAATCACCACCTGGTTGTGCACCGCGCTGACCAGTTTTGGCCAGTGGTTATAGCTAGCAGAGTTACAGAGAATAGGCTGAAGACCCTGACAATTCTCAAGCCTTCTCACCTCTTGCTTCCAACAGAGTCTTCACCCTTCTTCAGGATCCAGCTGGTTCTTGTAGCTTCACCCCAAGCACCAGACAACTCAGTAGTCTTATAAAAAGATCTACTTTATTCTACTATATACAGCTCCAAAACTCTCCAACACAACACCAACTCCTACTCACTACTACACTACAACCCACAAATACATTGGGATCCATAGTCATTATTATAGTCATTGGTGATACCACCCACTCTGTCTGTTTCCACCCAGTAGGCATGTACACCATTCTCATTGTTCTCTTGGTTCATCCTACAATTAGTGATTTCTCATCTCAGCCTTGACCACTTAACATTGTCAGGTGTGTTCAATTATCCACTTTGCATTTCGTCCTTGGCATTCAGGACTTGTTAATTGCTTTACATTTACACCTGTGTGGTCCCAATTGGCTTCTGCTGAGTCACCCTGACTCTCACATACTGTTTATTTTCATATATTGTATACCCCATGTTGCTTTTTTTCTTGACAACTTAGGCACTGTACAGACAGTGGGGTGCTGTCGTTACATGCGAGGGGTGCACTTCCAACAACTCGCCCCTCCACACAACGAGGGCATCACAAATGATGGCCCCTGTACATACTGGCACCCATTTGACACGACGTACGCCTCGGTCCGCACTCCTGAGCTTTTGTGACACCACAGTGCACCATTGTTCCTTGCAGCATCACAACCATGCCACTGAAAGAACCCGCTTTTTGCAGGTTCTTTTTATTCGTGATGGACTGCGCGGTTTGTCCCTGTGGCTCCCTTGTGGAGCAAACAAGGGCAGTGGGAGACCACCCTATTTGGGCAGTCTGTATCCCCGCCATAGTTTAACTTTTCTATTCAGAGTTTGCGCCCCCCCCCCACTACATTGTTGTTGTTGTTAGCTGCTTTATGAGGCTTTGAATCCCATGTTGGTAGAAAGATGGGCTATGAATTAAACAAATAGGTACATAAATAAAACATGAAGAAAGGCTTTCAAATTCTGGTTGGGTTCACATGATAATAGGCAGCCCTTCAGATATTCTAGTCTCAAGACTTTTAGGCTTTGTAGCTCAAAACTACAAACACACACACACATTTTTGTTACACAAGCATGCATGTACATCTCATTCAAGATGACGGAGCATCTCAAAAAACACAATAAAAACACATAGTATACTTTGCCACTGAGCTTCAGCTTATTATTTGTTATACAACCCTTTATCACAGCACTTCAATGTGTTGTGAAAGATAGGTAAATGTACGCCATCATATTGATGCTTCTAATTTGGCTATTGCTATAGTGTAGCACATCCTTATGTCACAAATATTAGATACTGATGTTGGGTTTCCTGGAAGCCATAGAGATGTTAGCTGGAATGTAACAGCCTCAGGAAAATTTTGTTGACATTCTTGGCCCTGCTCTGATGTTGTGTCTGCTGATGGCAGAATGTGAATGTGCTTCTTTTGCTTTCTGTAGGAAAAGGGGTACTGAATTAATTAGATGACCCATGTTTATTTGATGAAGCATTTCTCCAGACTTGTAAGAGAACTCACTAGATGCCTAATGTTTCATTTCTCCACTGAGAAAGCGAGAGTGGGAGGGCATGGACCAGTCTTTTAGAGCATACTATTCCATAGCCAAATTAATAGCTGAATGAGCCCCTTCCAACCAATGTGGTTCTGTTGTTGTGTTGTTTGACTCTGGCAACCCGTAAATGACACCTCCACGACACCTGTCTTGGACTGGTCTTCTCAGATCATGCAGGCTCAGGTCCATGGCCTTCGGATTGAATCTATCCATCTGGTATACAGGCCACCTCTCCTTCTACTGCCCTTCACATTTTCTAGCATTTGGCTTTTCTAGTGAGTCATGTCTTTTTAAGATGTGGCCAAGTATGCAGCCTGATTTTAGTCATCTTGGCTTCCAGACACAGTTCAAGCTATCTGTGCTAGGACCTATTTATTTGTCTTTTGTAGTTTTTGGAATGTATGAATAGGAGTCAAAATGCAGGTTCAGGTCCCCAGTGACTTGAAACTCACAGGGAAATTTATCACACTTTTCCCCCCTGTTATGGGAACTGGAAGGGGACTCTCAGGGCCACGCACGATCTGGAAAAAAACAGATTTTATTTCACAGTGATCATCTCAAAAGGCCCCGTTTCGTCCCTGGCGCCAAGCCGTCCCCATTCAGGCTGAGGGGCACCTTTTCTTCAGTCAGAAGACTTCCGACCAGAACATTAATGCTCCTCCGCACTGAATGGGGATGGCTTGGTGCCGGGGGATGGAATGGGGCCTTTTGAGGATAATTTGCTGTGCGATAAAATCTGTTTTTTCCAGGTCACCGCACGGCCCCAAGAGTCCCCTTCCAGTTCCCATACGGGAGGGGGGGGAAGGGTGTGGATAAACTTCAGGGTCTCTTAGGATCAGTCCGTCTGTCTTCCCTGACCAATTTTTCCTGAGGTCATTGTCAGGACAAAGTGAGCAGCAAGAAACTGATATAAACTACCTTGAGCTCATTAGCAGAACAGTGGGATGTAAATAATAATAATAATAATAATAATAATAACAACAACAACAACAACAACAACAACAACTGTTGTGTGTGTGTTTTTTAACAGAATAATGTCCTAAAATACTTCTGAATGTGTGAACACTGGGCAAAAACTGCAAAATCCTCACCACTACACTTTTGTTCCTGACTAGGTTTCCTGTGTATTGGGAAACCCATTTTTTAGCAAGGGAATGAATAATGGTGCATATACTTCCATCGTTATTGTGGGACATGTAGTTAAAAACATCTGGATTCCCTTAGGTTGCCTACCTCAGCTGAACATTTGTTAACTACAGTAAATCTTATGATACAAATCAGTGTACATATTCCCCTAAAAGGGCTCCCTGTCTTTTATTGCCATGATTAAGAAGGCATGTTTTTGTTTTGCAGGACCTCCTTCTGCTCCTGAAAACCTGATATCCAATGTCAATGAAACATCTGTAAATCTGGAATGGAGCCCTCCTCAGAACAAAGGTGGCCGTGAGGATATTTCCTACAATGTGGTGTGCAAGAGATGTGGAGCCAGTGATCTGAACCGTTGTCGGTCCTGTGGAAGTGGTGTACACTTCAGCCCACAGCAGAATGGCTTGAAAACTACCAGGGTTTCCATTACTGACCTTTTGGCACACACTAACTACACCTTTGAAATTTGGGCAGTGAATGGAGTATCCAAGCAGAATCCAAGCCCAGATCAGGCTGTTTCTGTCACAGTGACAACTAACCAAGCAGGTAAAAATGTACATAATTTTTTTCCTTCTATACCTTCTGCTTCATTTGAGACAGCATTATGTTTGCTGTTTTGTGTTAATGAATAACATCTGAGAGAATGAAACATATATTCTGTTATTGTTGTTTATGACTTTCTACAATTACCTGATTAGGATGAAATTGGACTTTAAGATGGTGCAAACCACTCACAACTGTTGCACACTTTTTTCTTTTTCTTTTTGCTTAGAACTGATGCCAAGTACTAGTCTAAAGAATATCAGAAATTATTCCACAATGGAATCACCACTTTTTCCCTAAGGATATCATATTTTTCTTTGCATAGGAATCTTAATCCCTGAACCAGTCCTTGAATTGGTTCAGCCATGTGTTCAACCATAAGACAGTTTCTTCTCAGAACCATAAGGATGAGAAATAAAATAACTATTGAGAAACAAAGAATATTGAGAGATCCACTTGATACTTCCTCAAGATCTAGAATTGCAATTTTGTTTGACATTGAACCTGGACTGCTGAAACAATAGATGGGGATAGTTGGCTGAATTTGTTCAGTAGTTAGTCATCAGGATTTGGTTATGATATTTATGTCTGAGGAAATAATGCACTTTGAACAATCATCACTTACATTATCTTGAAATTCATACTAGCTTGTAGACATTTATGCTATTCATTTATATTCTTATTTTGTCAGAGAACTGTGCTTAACATGCGTATGTGGTGTGGGAGTGAGAGGGATGGAAAGATTTCTTCTCTGCACTTTGCTTTGTAAATTTTAGTCATCAGTTAGGTTGATATTGGCCTGTTACAGACAGCCAAAATAAAGCTTGCTTTGAGTCACAGTGGAGGTATGGTGCTTCAATGATGCATGCATCCTAAGAGTCCAGAAGTCGCACCAAAGCCACGCTCCAGCCCTGGAGCGTGGCTTTGGTGTGGCTTCTGGACTCTTAGGACGCATGCATCATTGAAACACCATACCTCCACTGTGACTCGAAGCAGCTTTATTTTGGCTGTCTGTAACAGGCCATTGATTATGAAAAATGGTTTCTGCACTAGCGTGTAAGCCTGAAGTAGGCATTGTGATGCCTGTGAGCACACCTCTTCCTGTGTTCATAAAATACCCTTGCTAATACTTGAGGTGGATTTTTTTCTTTTGTAAAAATATTGATTGCTCATTTGGTCCTAACTTTTCTCCCTGTTAATTCCAAATGGAATCATACTTGATATAAGGCAACTTTCTTTATTTTATTTTTTATTGCATCCGTCTCTCTCTCTTTCTCTCTCTCTCTCTCTCTCTCTCCTGAAGTATCAGGGGTGGGAAAGAGGGAAGGATAGAGGAAAATAATGTTGTCAAGAGTATATTTACAGAAATTGTAAAAGTGAAAAAGAGTCTCATTCAGTCAGCTCCATTAAATCAGCAACCTTCATTTACTGACTAGAGTATTTGGCATCACCTTTTACTGAAAATATATACAGTACTGACAGTATATTTGTGAGTGTTGAGACTCACTCTATTTTCTAGACAATTTTTATCAATTCACTTGGAGCAACATGATTCCACTTGTGAGTTGCTCTTTAGTGCATGCAGTATTGTGTGTACATGTGATGTATTTCTTCTGTTTCAGGCAGTGTTAGGGAATATTTAATCAAAAATATGCACATACAGTACGTTTGTTCCTAAAATGAATATTTAAGTATGTTGCTATTTTTGTGAGACTTGTATCTTTCAATTTATAAATAATATTTTAAATAAGGCTTCATCCAGATACAGTATTGCTATTCCACAATGGTGGAATAGGTTCACTTTGATGTGATCCTATTAAAAAATGAAATTATGATAAAAATGGATCTTAAGACACTAATTTTACACAAAGAGGTATAGGAAGCAAAGTTGAATTAGGCCCGGGAGAGACTGCTGAGAAATGGTGGCCTGCCAGCACCCATTTTTTTGTCTGCAGGGATGGCACAGCCCCCAAATGGCACACCATTACAGCAGAGCAAAAAGAACCCAGTATTTCTGGGTTCTTTCTGCAGTGCTGCAGTGACATCGCAAGTGCAGCATTGGCTCAGTCATGACATAAGCGATGCACAGCGCCATGCGGATGCCGCATGGCACTTACGGTACAATGGCTGTGCACAAGGGTGTCGCCACTGTAACACCGCCACTACGTACTAGGGTTAGGGACCATGTGATTGCCGTGCGGTCCCTAACCCTAGTATTGGCACTGGTACGCCACTTATTGGTGGTGTGTACCATGCCTTAGTTTCATTCAGAAAACAAGAGCATACTGGTGCTACATTTATAACAAGAAAATAAATTAACTGCTACAATTATTACAATTAATATTAGAACTTCCTAACAGTAAGAGCTGTTTGACAGTGGAACACACTTTTTAGAGGGTAGTGGAGCTTTTTTCTTCGGAGGTTTTTAAACAGAGGCTGGATAGCCATCTGTCGGGAGTGCTTTGATTGTGTATTCCTGCATGGCAAGCAGTTGGACTGTATAGCCTTTGAGGTCTTTCCAACTTTATGATTCTATGAATCTATGAGTCTATGATTTTATTCTGTGTCATCTGAAATGTCTAAACAATGTCAATAAAACAGCTGCACAATAGTGAAAAACGTTAAACAATTTTTGATCTCTTCATTGTTGTGGGAGAATTCTGTGTGTATCTATCTTCCCCTCCACTGCCTGTGGATGAAACTTTTAAATTCTTATGTCTGACTGGGTTGAGACCAGCCTTTTAATTGTATTTTATTTTTTTATTTTTAAAAAATCTTGTAAAGACCAAGTTATATTAATAATAGAAAGTAGAAAGAATGGCAGGCTGTTCTCATGTTAGATCAAAAGACTGATTCCAGTGGGGAAAGCATATCAAACATTTTGCAAAATATCACGAAGCCTCAGGATGCTCCAGCCTGACCTCTCCATCCCAAAATGGACATACAATGTATGGTGGAACTGTTGGGGAAAAAAATTAAAAAAAAGAATGCTTCCAGTGATTTTTTAAAAAAAATCTGTTTTGAGGAGGAGAATAAAGTGTGTGTGTGTGTGTGTGTGTGTGCACGCACACATTTCACTGTGTTTGCTCACACTCATTTTCTGCGTAAGCATAACAGCATGAGTGATGTTAGTCTCAAACCTGACAGCACTGTTCATTTTAATCTCCCTGTATCTAATATGTATGGCTACACAGTAAAGTAAGACCCTGCATTTCTCTCCTGAAACAAAAGGAGTTCACAGGGGAATGGTGCTGTGCGGAGAAAAATATACATCACTCTTTTGATTAAAACTGAAATGGCTCTATCTTTCTTTCTGTTTGGCTTTGTTTTCAATTACACTGTGCCCTTCTGATTTTTGTGTGATTTGTGTGTGGAGTTGTTGTTTTTTTTCTTTCAATTTTTATTATTTTGTTCTTGGTTTTGCAGCTGTGTAAGACTGCTTGGCAATTTCTTAGCCCCTTAAGTTGCCTTCACCTTCATCTTCTCTTAAATCAGCCATCATAGTGACTTGAGTGGGGAAAAAAACTAATTAGGATGGGAAAATCCTATAAATAAATAAACAGGCTATTCTCTCACCATTTCAACTGTAGATATTTTCAGTGTTGCTGCTGTAGTCAGAGGGAGATCTTTATGAAAGTATCCAGCTCTGGATGATACGTACATTCTGTCTTTCTTCTTTTGCGGTGTGTATTAGCTGCCTGGCTGTCACATATCTCCTTCATTTCAGAGGGACTAAAATCCACAGTGGACTTCTCCCATATGGTTGCTACCCCTCCAATAAATAAATAAAAAATCTTTCTCCTTTTAAAAATTTCCTTCAATTTTAAATCATGTCAGATATATTTTATAATACCAAACAAGTTTGCAATAGACTGCACATAAAATGTTGGGACATTTTTGTCCTTTGTATTCTGTGCCTTTTTAAAAAAATGTTAAATGTTTTATGCTTTTTGATAAGCTTATTTTGTCATGGCCTTTGGCTAGTACAATAAATGTTAACTTGAACTTGAAATAATAGTGGTGTGGTGATGATGATGTTTCACTTTGGTGGTACCTAATTAAACTGATGTCACAACTGTATTTACTCAAAAATGTCATGAAGAGAGACATGGAGTCACACTTTGATGTGCCGAACTGGAGTATAACAGTCAAAGGGAAAGGGATGTTTTGTTCTATATGTTTTAATGTATTACTAGTAATTAGGATGATTTCCCCAAATCCCAGATATCTCAAACATTGAAAGATTGTATAAGGGAAAAAATGTTACTCGCTGTTTTAGTACACTGTATTCAACCCCCTCCCCCTTTCAGGGCTTGCTTTTGGATGCTGATTAAAATTCCATGTGCATTGTGCCACAAAGCAGAAAAAATGCATATAAAGCTTCTTATGTTCTGCCAGTCTGATTTAGACGGTGCTGTACCGTATGTGTATCAAATGAGGATCCATTGCTATGTCGTGCCCTGAGTCACTTTGTGCTGCTCCCACTGACAATGATGGAAGTTGTGCAGGCGAATCAAAGCATCAGATTGCCCTTAGCTTGACTCCAAGTATCATAGCTGTTGCTGCAAATGCCAGCAAAGCTAAGAGTCTGTTAGCCTTTTTCTTTCACTACTGTTTTGCTCTGTGTATTTCTAATTAACTCATTAAACCTCACCCCATGCCGACACATATACATGAAGTGAGAATGGACAGTTATTTTATATTTTTATATAGTTTTGCAGAAAAGTAAAATGAATTGATTATCTGGTTCTTCACCTTTTCTGGTTTGTCAGGCAGGCAACTGAGCATATGCCTGCTGCAGCATAGGTTTCATTATTTAGACACTGAGGGTCCAAATACCTTGTTATCCAAATTCACTGTGTGACTTCTTTTTCACACCTGTCAGTGTAACCTTCTGTTTTCTTCAATATCTTGGATGCTCAAGCCATGAAATTTATTGATGAAGCTGAATTGCATTTTTAAGATAGAGAAGTGACAACAGCATTTTCTCTCTCCTCACCCAAAGTAGAAAATAGTTTGTTTATTTCTTTATGGGCTGGAAGAACTATTACTCTGTACTGTATGCTTGTTTAACTTTGTGTTGCTGAGTGATTGTATGGTTTAGTGTGTGTGTGATGAAATCAGTGACAGGAAGCTGTATACTGTTTAGTTCTCAAGGTAGTAAAGTAGTAGAAGCCAAGGTCATTTCTATTTAAGTTTAGGCTGAAATCTAAAGACTGGACCCTGGAATTCATTATTGTATACTCTCAAACATTCACCTACCAGTTGGAAATTATTTTGCTTGACCAAACTGTAGATATTGTACAGTGTTCAGATCCAAAAACAGCAGAGGCACAATTGCTTTTCAAAGATCTTAGTATATTGAAAAAGATCTTTGCAAACATACTTTTCCAAAATAAAGTGCCCAAAGTAAGTGCAGGAAGATAAACTTCTAAAGAAACCTTCTGACTTGGCACCTGGGGAGTGACATAGAAACTAACATCTATTGTGTCTTTCATGCATCACTGTTGTAGGATCATGTGGGAGTATTCCATGAAATGTTTCTTTTCATGATATTGCTACCACTCCTGGAAAGTGAATCCTTACAACAGTAGTTCCCCAGTTTGATTCCACAGATGTTGGACTTCAGTTCCTAGAAAACCCAGCTTGGATGTATTGAGGGATATCTTGTGACCCAAGCTTGGGAACATCTAGACCAATGTTCCCCAACCTTTGGTCCTTCAGATGTTTTGGACTTCAGTTCCCATAATTGCTGATTGTTGGCCAAGTTCCCTGAGGCTTCTGGGATCTGAAGTCCAAAACAAATGGAGGACCAAAGGTTGGTAACCACTGATCCAAAATAACAAATAGAGACCAAGTTTGGGAATTACTGTCTTGAAGATTTGGAAATGGGCTATACTGTGGATTCTTACCATATGATTTTAGAATTCTGGTGGTCAGGGGTTATCCCTCACATTCTTGACAGTGTCTGGGTGGCCAAAGAAGTCAGAATAATGTCAAACCCTGCGTGCACTGGTACTTGATGTAGTGAGCAAGAACAAATGTGGTGGCTCTCCAGATCATTTAAGAAGTGATTTTTTTCTGTTGTTTGAACATGCAAAATTTAAGGCTTTTTAAAAAATTGAATTTTACAGCAGACTCATTATTCTGTGACTGAAAAGTGGGCTTCATCAGTAGCCTATTCATCTATTTTGGTTTCTATCCCAGCCCTTCTCAAATGTGTAATGGGAAGAACACTTTTCAGCCATTGAAGTTCTTTATAACGAGAGCAGTGAAAGAAAGGTGCTACAATGATCTTTCTTTAGGGTGCAGCAGGGATCTTTTTTGTTTTGTTTTGTTTTTATGTTAATTTGATTTTTGGAATAAAAATGCCTTATAATAATTAAATTGCATCTTACTCTTTTCAGTCTTATGTTTTTGTGGAATGATTAAATATCCAGGGTTGTGTTGTTGTTGTTGTTGTTGTTGTTATTATTATTATTATTATTATTATTATTATTATTATTCCATAAATATGAATACGTATAAGGCATATAATACAAAACAGAAGATGCTAAAGCAGAAACAAAAAGAGAGATAAGATGGAGAATATGTTTTTGTAATATCTGGATTCAACAAGTAAGAATATTTTGAGCAGGAAATAGTTGACTTGAAAAACAGTTAACATTGTTTTTATTGAAACTGAAATTATTTTATGCCCCCTGCACTCTGTTCACTCAATGACAGGCCAATGTCAAGTAGAAAGTATCAAAAGTCCTTCAATGAAGTATTTCACCTCTAACATTAATCAACCTCTTGGGAAAAGGTGTTTCACAATTGTGAGGAAGTCGCCAAAGGATATATGTCCATGAGCTTTTGATGTTCAACGTTAGCACAGGGATCATTTGGCCAAAACAGAACAAAGGACAGAGTATGTTTCTATCCAACATGGACTCCTCCTTCCTCTGATTGGAATCTTAACCTCATCAAGGTATAGAAAGCAGTTAGTCATTTGGCTGAATGAGAACTTTGCACAGGAGCCACGGAGAAAGGAAAGGAAGGTTGATTGTTCTGCACCTTGATCAACAAAGATAAGAAGAATTGTTGGCAAGAGACAAGCCTGAGATGTGTAACACAGGCACTTGACACAGCAGGCTGTATGCCAAAGAAATGGAAGGGAGGGAGGATTTTAAGCATGTGAAGTCCATTGTATACATGAGAGTGGGATTCATAATATTTAAATATTTGGAAGAAATAATGTAGTCAGTAATGAAATTATGTCTATGTCTAAACCCACATTTTGAACAAAGTCCAGTCCCACTCTACTTATTTTAGAATAAACATGTTTTAAAAAATTACAATTGCTTTTCTGGAAAGCAGGCATAATAAGAATAACAATCATTCTGTCACTTTCTACCTGAGAATTTTAGCTTTTGTTCTTTTGCTGTCAGGATGATTCATAGTATGCTGTGCCTCCACAAAGCATTTTAAAAGCTAAGAATTTCTGGGAAACAACAGAACTTTGAAGTATAAATGTGGTAGGAGATCCAGAAAGTAAGAGAAAAAAAATAACAATCATCGCATTAGATTGTCCTGGAACATTACAGAAATGAAGGGTTAGCTAAAAGATGCCTTTCATTTGTCCATCACATGGGTTTGGGAAGAGAATGCTCAAGGACCTCAAAGATAAACAGCTCTGATCAATTGTGAATTCCTTCCCATGGTCATGTAATTACATCTCTAGAAAGAGGGTGGTGTGGTAGAAAATATCTGCTGTGAGTGCTTTTTTCCTTTTGGCAACCAATCTGGTCCATGTGCATTAGACGTGCGATTAAGAATGTATCTACATGCAGCCAACAGAAAACAAAACAAAATATGGAAAATCTGTTATTGGGAGGGGCTAAATTTATTATTTTAAAGTGATTACATTTTTTTACAGAGAGAACTAATATAAACAACTGCCCATTTCTTGGCATGACACTTGTACCACCCATTTCCATGAATTTGTATTCAATAAGAGGGTAAGATTCTCTCTTGGCAAGGCAAAGAAGAGGTTTTTAAAAACCCTTAGTAAATCACCCAACATCAGGGTTCAGTGAACAACACAGGGAAAGGTAGCTGGCTTGGTAGTGACATGAGGTAATTATGATATTTAAATACAAATTTGGCCATATTTTGATATTGATCCAACAGTTTTCTGTCGGAAATTGAATCCAAAGCAAAGTGGATAATATTATTTTACAAATTTTCAAAGCACCAATTCTTCCTCTTGCCTGTATATATTTCTTCTTTTGGGAAAGTAGTGCTATGAGGGACTACATGACCCTGATACTAACATTGCATCCAAGATCAGGAAATAGTTCTGATTGCTTGACTTTGGTGTATTTTATATCTTCACCTTTGGGCAGCTGTCTGTGATCTCCCCAGACCTAATTGATAATCACCTTCTGAAGGGTATGTGGGGGCCAGACAGGTTCCTAGTTCCTTTTCCAGCCTAGACCAGGAGTTTCTCAGCAGCACTTCCACCTTATTCTTCTCAGTTCCCTGACATAGGGGCAGGCAGTTATATTTTCTATCTGTCTCCCCGACTGAGTAAAATTAATTGTTATCTCCTGAGAGCAGCCAGAAAGACACCGGAGTCCAGTCTGCAGTTAAGCAACAATAAAAGGATTCAGAGAACTTTATCAAAGCTTCTATTAACCCCCTGCTGGTGTCCTCAAAATAGGATTTTTTTCTCCAATAGTGAGAGCACAAAAGCTATGCTACACAACTGCCCCTGTGTGTCCATTCAGAGGGTTTAAATCTGCAGAGTTACTAATTAAAATGCCATGCAGTGTAGCACAAATAAACATAGCCTTCTTCTAAGTCCCTGGATTGGTCCACTGACTCATGATTCAAGAAATAGGGTAGGAACCTGACCTGATTATTTCCATGGATGAGAATGCTAGCACAGACTCCCTTTCCTGTATAGAATTGTTAAACTTTAGTTCCAAAAGGAAAGGGGAGGGGAGGTACTGTCAGATACATTCATATGTGAGAGGGTGATGAGACCAACAAGCTCTTTGTTTAAAATCTGTCTCTCAAGAAGAGACCAGTCCTTGCGGTACTCTTTCCAGGAGAAATCTTCTTGAACAGAGCACAGTTTGCCCTGGCTGAACATTTGGAGAATCAATCCTTGTTGTCTGTTCACACAGGTCTGCGTTGGCTCACAAATAGAGCTGTAGCATGCCTATTGCAGTCTGTAATCAAAGTGGCAATGTTTCAAGGGACATTGTAATTCTGAGCTTTCCAGTGAACACCACTCCCTCCATTGAGATTTGTCACATCAGATTTAGCATTATGTGTGAACTTGTGTGTGGAGACTGTGTGTATGTGTATTTATTAAAAATATTGTGCTGCTGGTGATACTTTGATGTTATTATTTTTTCCTTAATTGTCTTCTTTTTTCTTGTTTGGTATAAGGAGCACTCCAGCAGGGCATCCTCTGTCCAAGCAAATCATGCAAATGTATGGCTGCTCTCTGCATGCACTTGAAAGATTTCATGCCGTCTATTTAGATTAATGTAAGCTGCCTTCATTACTAAATTCAAGCACTAGCATTCTTCTAGGTCTCTGATTTAGTAGCCTCCTTGGTCATCAGAACACTTGGTTTCAGAGCTCTTGTAAAAGGCGAGGGATCTCTTAATCACTATCAGAGATTTATAATGTTTTTATATCTCTCACTTGAAATAAGTCTGGAGAGGAAAAAATAGCAAACTGGGCCATATGTACATATTTCATACCTTTTAGGGTTCATTTGTTCACAATATTCCATATGGAAAAGTCTGCCATGTTTGTGTGCATGTACACACACACTTTGTCTACTTTGCTTTTGTTGTTTACTTGGATATAATAATGTGTTTCACCACTGACTTGTTTTCAGGGACAATTTTACCAGGCTTAGAGGGACAAAGCTTGTTGTGCTACAATTAGTGGGGAGGCTATATTTTTTGTAATTGATACCTTTCTTTTGTAATTCACTTTGATTTCGCAAGGAAAAAGCGGAATATAAATAAATCATTTATTTATTATTTATTTATTATTTAAATACCCTTGAGAATTTTATACTGAATTTTCTTGATCTTGTCCATTCAACAGGAAAGTTCATGTCTGTTTCAGAATGTCTCATTGATTAACTTTGTAAAAAGAAACAGCAGAGAAAGAAGTAATTCTCAAGAAGCCTGAAATTTAAGTAGAATGTTTTCATAGGTGTCATTTTAACCTACTGTGGGTAAATATATATGAACACATTTACAAGATAATTATGTCACCTTTGATCCCATTTTTGGAGAAAGGCACGATATAAGTGCAATCAATCAATGTGTAGAATGTGCAAAGCAACAGAATCTTATGTCCACAACTTATGATAAAATTGTGCCTTTATTTATGATGTATGGTTTGTATATTGCATGCTCATTTTAAGAAGCTTATGAAATGATGTGCTTTCAGTTGTCAGAAACCTGAACCAGAATTAAGGCTGTTTCATGTTGGCTCACACTTCACAAGGACAGGAAATTAGAAGCTGAAGACTTCACAGAATTGCCCCACGATCAATAATGATGGTGTGCATTAGTTGGGGGAGAAGGGAGAGCCAGAAACTGTGTTGGTTTACAACTTAATTCCCATTCATCTCCCCATCACTTTGGTCTTTCTGCCGAAATCCTGAGCTTACTTAAAATTCTATGGTCTGGGCGGATTTTTTTGGCACGTGTCAGTGGGGTGGTGAAGTTGCTGTTAGTTTTATTTAACACTTGAAAGAAGCTATCCAAGATGCTTAAACTATTTTTGAAGTAAAGCTCAGTATCTGGCACAACCCCTTAATGTTCAGACTAAAACCTGGAGCAGATGCATTGCCCCACTGACCTTGGAGCTACCAGCTGCAACTGGGTTAAACAATGGATTTCCTGGCTCCCACTGAAAATGGACATTTCACATCTGTTGTTTGATAAATGTAATCAAAGAGGGTGCCAGTCTAGGCCCTAGAAGTAAGGACTTTTAGAGTTTTGGTGGAGCTACAAAGAAGTTTGTTTCTTTTGTCTCCCATAGATATGACTCCCAATAGTTGAAAAACAAGGAAGGGCTGCTATATGGAAGAAGGTAGTTCCCTGTGTCATAGACCTATATAATTTAGACTTTTAAAGACCCATCATCAACACTGAGCTATGCCTGGAAACAAATTGACAATGTGTGCAGATCTTGCAAGAACAGAGCTAGCGTTATTTTGTAAGCAAACACCCACCAGAATTCTCATTTCTGCATACTGGATAAGTAGTAATTGAAGAGTCTTAGAGGAAAGCCCAGTGTGGAGCATACTGTAGTATTCCTGTTGAAATGTAAATAATGCATGGATCACCATGGGTATGTCTAATTTGCAGAGAAGCCCTATGTTTTAAAAGATCAAAACAGTCATAGGAGATAACTATGCTGGTCCGTGGACAAATAAAACACCAGAGGCCCAAAACACGTGGGCCAAATAAAGTGCTTTCCAGGTGCTTTGGGACTTTGTCGTTCAAATAACGCACACCAAACTGCCCAAAAGTAGCTCTGAGGCCACCTAAGATGGCCTGAAGCTGGCCCAAAAAGGAGCAACAAAAAGCTGCACCTGCTGGTAGTCCATTTGGGACCACAGCAGCATCCGGTATTGGGACCGCAGTATCTGGTTGCTGTAGTCCCAGAGTGATCAGGGCCAAAGTGGCTCTGGCCACTCCTTTTGCCCCGTCTGCATCACCCCAGAGTTAACCATCAGGTAATGCCTTTATTAGGACCAACTAAAGTGCTTCAAAGCATACAAGTTTTTGATGTCTTCTGAAATTTTCATCAGGCTAAGTAGAATGAAGAGAGAGAGAGAGAGGGGCCGGTAAAAAGAAAGATCTAAAATTTTAGCCAGACATTGTGGCTGTGAGGTTTGTAATTTGGAACCAAATTACATGTATTTCTAAGTTGGCATAGATAACGTAAACAGAAAGATTAATTTGAAGTGGTACACACACACACACACTTAAAAATAATCAGTTGAAGTCACATTATCAATATTGCTTCTACTGGTTTGAGGGAGTAGAATTCTCAGTGCAACGTACTGTATTTTACAGTACTCTTCAAGATATATTTTTAGCACCATGTTGTCATTTCGCTTTTTGCTGCTGTATTAGGTTGAAAGTTTGAAAGGATACAGTTTTTCAAACAATGTGGTAAAGAAGAACCCAGAGAAGCACTCCGAAGGTTGAATTGTACAAAAAGAAATATAGCTTCAGTGGCAATGGAAGACATGTGATTTTTCGCTTCAGCCAAAGAGCATTTGTTAAGAGTGATGAGTAGCAAATGCCTTAAACTGCGAGGCTCCGCAGGGTAGGCATTGTCTCGCATGTTTTGAGTCAAATACAGTCTGATCTTTACCCACTGCTGTAAATTGCTCACTTAATCTACTTGCTTTCCCATGTCACCAGCTTCCTCTAGGCATAAAAAAAAGGATAAAATTTGTGGACATATCTGTTGCAAAACAAAATGATACAGGACTTATAAATCAGGAGAGCTGTTAGAAGAGCACAAACATGTAGTTAGTACATTTTATTGGAAAGAAGAAAAAAACATTTTAGAGCACTTGAAGCATTGCATCTATTCAGAAAAGCATTTGTTTTGTATCCTATTGCATATTTTTCTATCCCACTTTATCCTACACAAGTACGATACTCTTTTGTGAGAAGATATTCTTTCTGAACTCCCTAGTTTCCAGAATATGGGGGCCAGCACAGATGAAGGTCCCAAGCCTCCAGCTAGTATATATAACCTCTAATCTATATAACCATCACAAGGTCCATTGACTCAAAACCACCTAGATTGTTCCAAGAAATAGATGTAGCCTTTTCAGCCTAATGCCCTCCCAAAGTACTGGAAGGCAAACCTATCATGGGGTTTTCTTAGCAAGTTTTGTTCAGAGAAGATTTGCTATTGACTTCTTCAGAGGTATTTTTCAAGGTTTCTGTGGATTTCCATGGTGAAGACAAGAGTCAAATCCTGGGGCCCATTCCCATTTACCTTATAAATTGCGTTCTGATCCAAAGTGGTGAATCAGTTCAGTTTGTGACCTCATTCACACTACTCTGCGCCAATTCATCAATTTGGATCAGTGGCCAGCATTGCAAGAGGAACGACAGGCACCGGGCAGGTGGGTAAGAATGGCCCCAGCCTTCTCCCGTCATTGGCTTCTGCCTCTCCATCCCCGGGCAGGAAGGTAAGAAGGTCCGGCATGCTTTCTGCGCCGCTGGGCAAGGAGCCTTCCAGTCCTGTTTCCGGCCTGCTTGTTCCCGCCTTCTCCTTCGTGCAGCTTCCCGAAGAGCGTATGGGTAGTAGAACTGTAATGGGAAGTGATGATCAGAAGTGCAATAGGAAACAAAGTAAGAAAGACTGATTATAAAGGAAGAAAATCTGCCATCTGCATGAGGGAGCAGATGAAAAAGCAGTCTAGAGAGCTGAAATAAGGTCATATACCAAGCAATGAGACAGGAGAATCATTTTGGCAGTGGAATTTAAGGCCAAGGTAAAAAGACTTAAGATTAGTCTTGATGGACATTTCCTTTACTCTAGGAAAAGAAAAGTGGGGAGAGAAAGAAAGAAAAAGGGAGAGAGCACAGAGACCTAAATCTAGTTGTTAGTCCCAACTAGAGAATTACAACTGAATGAATGGAACTTAACTAAAAGTTTACTTAGGCAGGCTTA
>NC_056524.1:230446223-230504007 GCF_019175285.1 Sceloporus undulatus | reverse complement strand
AATAATAATAATAATAATAATAATAATAATAATAATAATAATAATAATAATATATTTTATTTATATACCACGTTTCCAAGGATCAAGGCGGTTTAACAACTTAGTTAAAAACATCCACATACAGTTAAAATCGACAACAAGATAAAACACAATTACATTGTCACCCAAAAAATCTCAAGCCAGCTTTCAATGCTGCTGAGAGGGGAGGGGGGAAGTACTTCAGGGGTCAGGGGTATGCTAATCTCAACTAGAGTACACTGACAAACAGTGTAACCAAAGATATGCCTGCTCTATTCTGTTATGAATACACAGACATCTTGCAATTACTGAAATTGACTTTTGCTGTCTCATGACCTTAATGCAAGAGAAATCAAGTATCCAAAGAACCAAAGATAAGGGACAGAAATAGTGGGTGATGGAGGAGTTGAGCTATGCCAGATCCAAACCTCCTCAGAGGACAAATCCTTTACTAAATCCTTAAATAATTTTCAATGCTTCTAGGCTTACAGAGGTTTGGATTCAGCACAGCTTTAACTTTTAACTGAACTACTGTTATCAGCCATATTGGTGGGTTAGAACTGCACTCAAAATCATCAGCTGAACTGCTAGGTCAATATATATGTACATTTCATTGCAGAAATAAAACAGGTTGAGCCACTTTAACTGTCATTACTCTATCCTGTGGAATCCTGAGATTTGTAGATTGGTGGGGTACTCAGCCTGATCTGTTAGAGAGTACTGATACCTCACCAACCTACAAATTCCAGGATTCTGTAAGATAGTCATGGCAGTTAAGGTGGCATCAAACTACTTTATGTCTGCAGTGTGGCTACACCCTTAGTGAATGTCCTCTTCTAATTGAGACTAACAACTGGATGTAAGGCCATTTTCTATTGGTTCAGTGAATGTACTTTAGTTGGGACTAAAAATTAGATTTATCCTAAAGCCAGAAGCAGATGTTTAACCAAGGGAGCAAAGAAGAAGAATTGGATTCTTCTAAAATATCCAGATGTATTTTCCTTATTTTGTCTCTACTGACTCTTTTTGCTAATGTATCTACAGGTATATTCCTGATTATATTTACAGACTTTTTTCCCATGGTAGAAGCAATCTTTAATTTCTTTAATAGAGTTACATCATTTTAATTGTAAGAGTAATTACTGTTTTACCCTTGCCCCCAAACTGTTTTAAAATGTTTGAGTCTTGATACTGTAAAGAGAAGGAGAATGACAAAATTACTATTAAATAAAACACTTGGAATTAGGCTCTTCAAAGTATCTTAACACGAGACTTAAATGAGAGAACATAAAACCAGCAGTTTAATATTTAATTTTTAAAAGCATTTCACTCCCATTTTCATCCAACAACGCTCCCAGAGCAATTTGCATTAGGTCAATAAAATAATAGCCTGTTCTTACTGTCTTAATTATATGTTGTTTCAAGAAGTAACAAAGAATATGAGTTTTTAAAAATAAATAGTGCCTTTAAATAATTGTGTTTAATAAGATAAAACTGGAAAAAAGGGGAAAGAAACTTGCAAAAATAGAGAAACAATCTACAAAATTAACTACTTATTTACAGATTTTAATAGGCTAAGGTCTCATCCTAATCATAATAATAACAGAGGCTGATTTAGAGCAAAACAAAAGAACCAAACACCCTGTTCAATTGAAGCATGTATACATGCTGAGGTGCTAAGAAAGCATTTTAACACCGTGTATATGTGTCTTCAAGTCACCTATTGACTTACGGTGACCCCATGAATTTCATAGGGTTTTCATAAGGTAGGACTATCAGAGGTGGTTTTGTCAGTTATATGGTGAAGTGCTCTTATGTGTGAACAAGACAGAAGAAGAATGAGCAATGTTGTCATTAGTACCATTGTTGCCATACTACCTATATAAAATAGCAGAGCATGAGAAGGAGATGCTACAGTGGCAAAAGGGAGAATGTGTCCACTAGTGAGATTGAAATTCTTTATTACGGTCAAAGACCAGCATCAATATAAAATATAACATAGAAAAATAAAATAATACACTAGGGAAGCATTTGCCCAAGACCCCTTCAAGCCTGGTGGTGCAGTGGAATGTGGATACAGATGCAAATAGATCAAGGGCAGGGTCCTACAGCATGCATGACCTCTGAGTCAGATAAATAGTTAGCCCTACTCTTTCTTATCCATGTATACATGCTGCACTCAGATCACGTGTGAACGAGGATGAGATATTTGTGGACAATAGCCAAAAGTAATTTCTTGAAAGCTGTTTGTTATTTATTTGGGCTGGGTTTGTTTCAACATGCTGAAACAATGACTGTAGTCTGTATGCTACAGGTGCATTAGTGCAATAGGCACAGGCGGGGTACAGACCGCCGCTTTGCGGCGCTCTGCCGCCGCCGCCAGTAGGTCCGCGGGGGAGCGGGAGCCTTCACACGGCCCGACTCCTGCGCGGACCGAAAAAGAAGCTCCAAAATGGAGCTTCTTTTTCTGTCGTGTTTGCGACGTAGCGAGGCGCCAGGGGCGCGCTCGCTACGTCACAAGCGGCGCGACGCGTACGGATGCTCAGCGTCCGATACGCAAAGATGGCGCCGGCCATGTAGAAGGGCCGGCGCCATCTTGTACGGACAGAGTCCGTACTAGGCCCAGGGGCGTCTATAAGAGACGCCCCCTTTTTAAAATGGGACGTCCTCCGGACGTCCCAAATGCCGGTGCAGAAAGCACCATAGTCAAGAAACAAAACTATAGCTGATAATAGTAGGTTAGTTAAAACTGTGCTGAATCCAAACCTCTGTCAGCCTAGAAATGGTGGAAATTATTTAAGTGTTTCTACTACTTTTCTTAATTGTTACAAATTCATACCCATGACATCCTTAATAGAGTCTATCCATCTAGCATGTGATCTTCCTCTCTTTTTCCTTCCCCCCACCTTCACTAGCTTTATGATCCTTTCTAATGAGTTGTGTTTTCTCATAACCAAAGCATGAGAGTCTCAGTTTAATCATCTTTGCTTCCAAGGAGATCTGAGGCCTGCATTATTGTAAGACCTATTAGTTTGGGGCTATACTGACCAGCACTTTGTCTCAGCGTGAGGGTGGGGATGAGGGCTGAGCATCTGCATGCTCCAAACCTTTACGCCACTGCTCAGGTAGCATTTTGGTGCACCTTTCTAGACAGCATACACAATAATGACATGCCTCCAGCACAGCACCCAAATGGTGCAGTGCTGAAGGGGCATCATAATGCTGCACTGCAGCACTTATGATGTCTCTTCCAGGAGGCAAATAAAGAGCCGCTTGGGATGGCTTCTTTTTGCTCCCTCCGGAGGCTGCAGCGTGCAGTTGCTGCAGCCCCAATCCAGGGCAAAAGGGGGGGGGGGGCGTCCCACCATCCGTCTGTACAGCTCCTTTGTCTTTTTTGCTGTCTATGGTATCCTCAGCACTCTTCTCCAGCATCACATCTCAAATTAATTTATTTTCTTTTTATCCATTTTCTTAATTGTCCAGCCTTCATACCAAAATATCTGATTGGCAGCGTTCCTTATTCTTGCATTTACATTTATAATAGCAAGAAATTCTGAATGTATGTATGTATGTATGTATGTATATATGTATGTATGTTTAAAGCACAAAAGCTGACATCAAAGGTGAGTACTGCCAAGCAAACTGAAATAATGTAGCGCCTGTAATTTGAACTGGTGCTGGCTTCCTAAAGTAGGACTTTAATTCTATGCTTTCACATTTCAAGGCTCAAAGACCCTTCTCAACTTTCTGACACTGCTTTCAACTGACCTGCTTTTATTTTTACAACTACGCAGTGTGTGAATAAAGTTCTCTCCACTGTCTGTGTTTCATGTGGCTTATAATTTGCTGCTGCAAAAAAGTACAGGTTTCAGATGAAGGAGAATGGACTGTATTCAATTACGGAGCCACTTTCAGGTAGGAAGATGTGGGTGGTAAACTGAAGAGATTTCAGCAGTGTTGCTTTCCCTCCTACCTTAGCACTCAGGTGACCTTTTTTTTTACCCTTTATGGTCATCTCTGAAGTGAAATACAGGTTTGCAGTTCACTGGCAGCTTATGAAATGACTTTGCAACTTGGTCTTGTCTATCAGCTTTCATGTTGAATAAAAATATACATAGTTTTTAGTCTTCATAACAGAATACTTAAATTAACATGATCAAAACACTCAGTGACTTGTGCTACAAGTGAGAAGGCTAATTTTGCCAGTTCTAGGGGCTGAAATTTGAATATAATCAAGCCACCAACCATCCTTGTTATGGTCATACACAAACCATTAAGTTGGCATTTAGTTTTGTGTCATTTTCTCCCTTATTGCATTAATTTGTCCCCATTGGAGGTAAGATTCAGTAACTTCTTGGAAAATGCTTACTTTAGTTATGATTTAAAAGTGGATTTTGATTAGTAAGAGCCATAAGGTAAAAACTTAAAAGCTTCCTATATGGCACTTGTTACAGTGTGAAATAAGAAGACTCCTTAGTATCCTAACCCATGGTTAAGCACATTACTAATTGATCATCCTTTTTCACCAAACTTAACAGCCACAAAGGAACAGTAATCTTGGGTCATTTGGTCAGTGCATTAAACATTACACCACATACTATGGCCACATACTATGAAGCCTAAAAGAGAAACATATGTTGTTGCACTATAACTTTCATTATCTTTTGGTAAAGTTGGTTGAGGTTGGCAGTCCAACAACATTTCGAGGGTTATATATTCACCACCATTGCTGCAGGAGTCTGAAAAAATCTCTTGTATGGCTTGTATCTCTTGTATGGCTTTTAGTAATTCAGACCTACCTTTGTAGCACTTGCTTCAGACACAGCAACCAGCAAATATATTTCAACCATCCAGAGGTCTGGAAACCATGACTTATGAGGAGTGACTTAGGGAGCTGGGTATGTTTAGCCTTAAGAAGAGAAGGTTAAGGGATGATATACTTAAATATTTGAAGGGATATCATATTCTGGCTGGAGCAAGCTTGATTTCTGCTGCTCCAGAAACTTTGTGGTAAAGTAGATGGCCATTAAAGAGCGGCCTCCAGCTATGATCATGCTGGAACTGCAATGTTTGCATGGCCCACTCACAAAGTGGGCCGCCACCACAGTCCCAAGCCATGCTAACTGGGAAGAGATCCAAATTGACTCCATTTTGGGTCGCTTTCAGCGCCCAGTGCAGCCTCAGTGCGACTTCTGGCTGCTTTGGGAGCCTGTGTCATCTAAATGACACACCCCAGAAGTATCCGGAAGCAACTTTATTTGGTTTATGCATTTTGAGTCTATGACATGGAGCAGTGGAGTCAAATTTTAGGAAAGGAGATTCCACCTAAACATTAGGAAGAACTTGCTGATGGACCCTGTTCAGTGGAACACGCTGCCTTGGAGAGTGGTGAATTCTCCTTATTTGGAGGTTTTTAAAACAAACTGGATTACCATCTGTCAGGAGTGCTTTGATTATATATCCCTGAATGGCAGGGGATTGGACTTGATGAGCCTTGAGGTCTCTTCTAACTCTGGCGGGATACAGACAGCCCAAAAAGGGCGGTCTGCCACTGCCTCCATTTCCGCCAGCGGGAAGCCTCAGCCTCCAAACGGCGAGGCTTCCTGGTGGCAGAAAAAGAACCCAAAAAGCGGGTTCTTTTTGCGTCGCGCTTGTGTCACCCAAGTGCGGATGCTACGTGTCCGTCGTGTCAAAATGGCAGCTCCCGTATGTACAGGGTGCCACCATTTTGACACCCCCGTCACGTGCTAGGGTTGAGGCCGGTATGGACGGCCAACCCCTAGCACGTGATGGGGGTGGCGAAAAAGGCCCATTTAAATCAGGCCTCTGCGATTCTATTATTCAAATCTTTCTGCTTTCTTCATCTTTTTATGCATGCAATTATTATGCAAATTTAAAGGATATGTTAGTACATTCTATTTCTCTCACCCTTGTTTCTTGCTATCAGTTCTTAGAATCAGACAATAAAATGTTTAGACTAGTGTCTCCCTCCATATTTTCTCTTCCTTCACTGATAAAAATTTAAGGAGAGTACTCTGGTTTATGAAAGCGCCAGTCGGCCCCACTTTCGGAGTAGGCCATGTGGTCAGCAGGATTTGGACCCACTTCTGGCCAGAACAGATTCAGGCTGCTCTTTCGTGCCTGTCTGCTCTGTCTCACAGTGATTTTAAAAAAATATTTTGGAGAGGCATAGTGCTGGTGGGTTTGTTTGTTTTTTGAAGGAGGGAAAACAGTATATTTTAACATTCAAAGTTGTCCTACAAACACATCTATAATATATGAAGAATGAGAAGTACTTATTTTATTCCTTTAGAGGTTTTGTTGATATAATTTTTTTTTGGCTCCTATTTTCAAAATAGAATGAAGTCCATTTTTTTAAAACCTTCATTTTCCATTAGCAGTCAGTAGGTTTGGCTTTGATGTAAAGGAGAAAGCATAATATACACAAAATATAAAAAACCCTGACAACTCCCTCTATTCCTCAAAAGCCTCATCTAAGTATTGTCATTATGAGGTCCAACTTCTTTGTGGATCCTACTAGCTCTACTTCTATGCCTATGTGTATAAAGAAGCGAAAAAATCCATGGTTTCCCATTCTACTTCCTGTAATTCTCTGGAGCCTTTATAATTTCTCAATGGTGCATTTTCAAAGTAATACAGGCTGCAGAATTTATCAAGGCTGACTTCCTCTTTAGGGTGGGCCAAGTTCTGCTCTTTGTTACAACTACATAGGGCATAACAATCCCATGGCTTCTCAAATCAGACAGCCACTGGCTAGTTCTAAAATGAACAAATTGCTTGTAGCATTTCTTCAAATGTTTTCCAGTGCTATCACCATCCACCCGTGTCACGTTAATCACTGTCATTCAAGCATTTGGGAATGTTTCTTTTATTTCTCTCTCCCCCCCTCCCCCCCTTGTTACTTTCAGACACATTTTTATAAATTACCTTCTCACTGAAAGACTTGTTTTCCTGTTTGTTTAAAACTGGCATTCATACATATAGGAAACATACACACTGCTTCCTGCCATGTTTCTGTTGGCAAGTATTAAGTTATCTTTTTCAGAATGTGCCAACAGGCTTTCTTAGCAAGCAAGCAGAAATAAAACAAGTAGTCTTCAGACTAAACAGATGCCTCGCTTGAGTTGTGCCGCAAGCTCCCTGCCGCCTTGAGAGCTTCATTTTTTCAAAAGGGGGAGATTTGCTGTTCAGTGTTACAGTGCTTTGTGATACTGCAGTAGAGGGAGTATAACATTTACAAGCACAAGCCTGACAACATCTCCACTTTTATAGTTTGTAAACCAATCTTGGAAATATATTTCTTTTCTAAGCTCAGGTTCCAAAACGATTTAAGAGATGTTCTATTGAACTCAGTAGGACTTGCTTGCAAATGAACATTGAAACAGGTTGCTTCTCTCACTGATTTTGGTGGGGGGAAAATTAGCAAGTTCAGTGTTCCTCAGATGAGGAGAGGAAAACTTTGGCTGGATGTTACAAATGAGGTATAGATTTTGGAGTTGTTCCATAATGACACTGATACCAGAATTGTAATGTTCATGGTAAAATTTTGGAGATAGTGAACTATAGTAATAATGCCCTTAAGTGTAGGAATTTTGATATTATGACTTTTTATAATAAAAATTATTGTAGTCTCCAAAGTTTGACTGCATTTATAACTCAGTCCACCCAACATTATGATATAACCTTTGGGTATTCTCCCATTAGTTGGGAAGATTATAATTGGGTCTCCAAACACTGCTGTTTATCCTTGCTTATTTTTTTTTCCAATAAGCACTTTCCTATATGTATCTATAGTACTTATATTTATGCCCCACACTGAAGCATGTAGCAAATTATTACGGTATGAATTTTTGTATTAATGATCAAAATCTGTCTATGTTAATAACAATATAGTGGGCCCTCTGCTGGGTTTTGGTTCCAGGACCCCCAGTGGATACCAAATTCTGGATGCTCAAGTCTCATAATATACAATGATATAATAAATGGCATCACTTATATAAAATAGTGAATAGAAAAGTTTGCTTTTCAGAATGTTTTTAATACTTTCAAGCTGTGGTTTGTTGAATCTGTGGATGTAGAATCTATGGATATGGAGAGCTCACTATATATCATAAATGATATGAGTCGTTTTCCCACTTGCCATTTCCAGATCTCTTTTAATATCTCATTGCTTGATTACATGGCCATTATCATTATCCTGGCAATAAGAGCAATGTTTAAAATATCGGCGACCAATTAAAAATGCCTACCTGGAATTTGGCTTTCTGCATTCCTCAGAATGTATGTGTTAATTTTCACAGAGCTATCCATGCTAAAGACCTGATCTAGAATGTAATGGTGAAAGCAGACAGCCTGCTGACCATTAACCTGAAGACCAAAGCTAGCATGAAATGCTGATGGGGATGTAAGTTTTCCATCTCTCTTTCTCACATTCAAGAATCAATAATTTAAAAATATTTCTCACTGTTTTCTGATTCAGTGTGAATCAGAATACACTGTTATCTGATTCAGTGTGGTATAGTTATGTTCAGGACTGAGACCAGGGATCAAACCCCTGCAAAGTCTCAGAAACCAGAGAGTGATCTCAGGTAAGTCACACTCAGCCTCAGAGGAAGGCAGTGGCAAATCTCCTCTGAATCAATTTTGCCAAGAACAGTGCCATCATAAGTCAGTGCTGAACTGAACAACAACATTCTGTTCTCTACAGAGAAACATTTTCTGTGCAAACCACACATATTTAGGCACAAATGGATTTTTCACCAAAGATGTCTGAAAATGGAAAAAAAATATTGTGTCAGTAAACAGTTTTTCAATGTGTTCTTCACTGAGGATGAGAAAATTTGTGGTTATTATTTACACCCATTATTGCAGGGCAACACTCATCCAGAGCATAGGTGAAACGATGAATTACCAATATCATGTATGTATTCTATCCTTAGTTTAAGGAGCTTAAAGCATTGTGCATATGAATTCTTCTATTTTATCCTCACATGCCTCTGAGACCGATTAACTTCTGACCCAGAGAGCGTCCATTCCAACTAAGTGAAGGTGAGGGAGTGATTGGAAGGAGGACGTTCTCTACTAAGTCTGCAGAGACAAAGTCTGTTTGATTGTTCTACATCACCCTCATATGCTCATTTTAGCTTCCATTCCAGCTGAGAGCTAGATTGGAAGGATGGCCTAATCCTTCCATTTGGCTAAAATACAGCTGTGTTTGGCTCTTCCATTTCCTGAACAGTATACATTCAAGATAATAAGAAACTAGTAACTTTGTAACATGGTGTGTTGGAGAGAAAGGGGTTAAACATTTTTTACCACTGCAGAGATAGTCTGGTTGCCCATGTAGATGTAGATGCTGCTGAGATTTTTGTGTGACTCCAGATGTGGAAGGACATAGTCTCAATAAACATAGAAGTCTAATAATCACTGGATGTTCCAAATAAAACCAGTTTGAAATAAAAAAATTCTTCAAATAAAAAATGTTTACACTTCTTCCTCATCATTCAGCCACATCATTCATGCAGTCCTTTTGTTTCCTCCTCCTCCTGATCCTTTGTATCCCACCTTTTCCCCAGTTCAAGGCTCAGGGTGGCTTCCAACTGAATAAAACAAGCATTGTTTCTTGATACTTTAAAAAAAAAATCTCAAATTCATTTTCTCCCCACTCAAAAAGGATTGTTTATCCTTGTTCCCCTGACCCTTGAACTGGGGGAAAGATGGGGTACAAAGGATCAGGAGGAGAAAACAGAAGGACTGCATGACTGACATAGTTGAATGATGAGGGAGAGGAGGGAGATGTGTGATTTTTTTTATTTGAATATTTTTTTATTTGAAACTAATTTTATTTGAAAATTGTTTTTGAAAGTAACTAGTAATAATAAAGGTATTCAGCATCACTTACCCAAGGTAACACTCTTAAATCACAGTAGTTAGTGCTTTTTAGATCTTTTACAGTCAGCCCTTAGGGAATCAATTCCAGAACCACCCCCCTCTGCAGATACCAAAATCTGCTGATGCTCAAGCCCGCATTGTCCCCAATGTGAGCAAGTGGTCATGCCTCTATTAGGGACAGCCCGTGTTGTCCTGTGATGGTGCATGTGCCACCACTGGGAACAATGGAAGTTAATGGTGGTGTGGCTGCATGTACACGCCACACAGTGTGGCCACATGCATGTGCCACCATTGGGGACAACATAGGCTTGCTGTCCACAGGTGCTCAGATCTGTGGATGGCAAGTCTGCAGATACCTAGGTCCCACTGTACTTTTGATGACAAAATCATGTTGGATCCTTCAAGTATAGTTTTCTTGGAGGTGAAGTAGTATTTAAGGAAAGTGATATAATAATATTCATTTATTTTATTTAAATGCTGTGTCTATGGTGTGTGTATGTGTATTATGTGATCCTTGTTTAAGTTAGTTTCTAGGGCTGGACTTACACTAGCACAACTGGGTTTTCAGCAGAGCCCCTCATGGTCCCTCAAAATTGTCCCTAAAGGGCTATGGAAATACCCCCTCCCAGACATGCATTTGGGTGATGAAAGAGGGAAGAATCTTGGGGAAACTGTTTTTATGGGTCCATACCTTTTCAAGGTTTATTTTTAATGTTCAAAAGATTCTAAAAATAAAATAACATTTAACATTTTAAGGAATCAGAAAAATCCCTTAATTTTTTCATGCAGAAAAATTCCTCACTATATTATCTGTCTTAGTTTACATTTTAAGAGAGATGTAAAGGAATACAACATACAGTATTATTTTATTGTATTTGATTTTTGTTTGAGAAAATGGTTACTTTATGTAGTTTTGGGTTCTTATTTTGATAAAAGCATTCATGTTGCTAAGACTTTCCATATCATTTGTTTTGTCTTGTTACCATTTTCTAATTTGAACCAGTAATGGCATTTTTCACCTAAAGCCTGCTGCATTTTTGAGTGCCAAAAATCTATTATAATAAGTTAGTGTTTACTGGATTAAGGAAATTGCCTTATATTTCCTGGTGAAAGTTTTGTACTGCTTTGGCTCTTCTACTCTTTGTTTGTAGGCCACAAGAAAAGAACTGCAGTAATAAAACTAGGAGTAGGTGTTTAATGGTATGGTATGAAGCAGTAGATAAAATAAAATTGCTCTGTTCACATCAGTAGGGGGCAAGGCTTTTGAAGAGGGACAACAAAAGATGAGCTGCTGAGCTTGGACCTGCTGAAAGTTTCATTTAGCCATTTTTACAGTTACAGCTTTCTCCTTTATTTCATGCCCAAGTGTAGTAAATTCACTAGGAAACATATTATCTGTGTAAATATACAGTGAACCAATTCTTGTCTACATAAGAGATGATAAAAGGTATATATATATAGAAAGCTCTTCCCTGGCCAGTGACTAGTTTTCCTGGTAGGACACTAAGTAGAAAAGTAAAGGGTAGTCAGCCAGCACCTCTTAACTTTTCTTCACTTCTCCCAGTTTTGTGGGTTATCAAGGTACAGCCCCCTTCCCAAGCAAGCAACTTATTATGACATTCATGTGCCACAAAAGAAGTCAAGATTTCATGTTTACCTCTCAGAAAGAATGTCTGTCCTCAGCCACAAAGCAATTGCTGCAAAATAGCGACTGCAAGAAAGTTTCTTACATCTCTTCGAGACACTAAACTGCTGGTGCATTCGTCCATTTCACATGGCCATGACAGGAGAAAATAGTAGGAGAAGAAGAAGAAAAAAAGACTTGTTTTGGGTTCTGTGTTATTGCTTGCCTTTCTTGCAGTTTAATCCAGTCTTTCATAAATATCTAGGTAACCTTGGGTTTACTTAATTTCAAATGACGCATTTACCTATCACACACACAAAGAGATTCTTTTCTTCTTCTTATTTCTTTTTATGATCTCTAATATTAATACTATCAGTGTACATGAAACTTTGTTCAGGTACAAGAAGACTGGAACCTCTTCTGGAGGAGCAAGCAATGTAAAATTTGGAGGACTTCAAAAAGTTACTTATTTGGATTACAAGTCCCTGAACTAGCATGGCTGGTTGAATATTGTGCTCTGTGAATTTAATAGAAGGGGAGAAATCAGGGACAGGAATAAGATTACACTAGGTAAGGAATAAAGAACCTTGCACTCTCCAAATATTTTGAACAATTCTCAGACTTCCTTCTCATTGACCATGCTGCATGGGATCCACAACATCCAGAGAGCATGTACGAAGTCTTGGGAACTATGGCAATAGTTCCAGGAAAAGGTGGGTTTTGAGGAAGATTTGAATGAAGCAAGAGAGGAACAATAGGAGAGAGGTGGCATCATGCAGCTCCTTGTCAGTCCAGAGGTTCAAAGTAACATATGAAACAGTATAGAGGAGAGAATGGATGGAATTTCTTGAGGTCACTGTGCTTTCTGTCCAGCACAGCCATTTTATTAGAAGGGAACACTCTGGCCATACACTGTCATGTCAGTCGCTGCTGTACGGAAATGACTTTCCCCCCTTTCTAATATGGGACTGAACAAGTGAAAGGAAGATAATAGTGGGAAAACCAAAAATGAACTTTCTCTCAGAGACTGCTGGGATCAAAACTGACTCTGTGAAGGAATAATCCAGCTGGTCTCTAAGAGGTACTAAGTAACTGAGCAATAAGGCTTTCTTCTCAAGCTGTCACTAATCTTTTTTGTAAACAATCTTGGTAGTTTATCCCAAATTATCTTGCAGAGCTTGATGCTATTTGACATGAAAGCAAAGAGAAGGTTTTCTTAAGGAAGTCTGTCCTTAATATAAGGATCTCATTGGGTTATCAAGCCAAGATTTTTGTCGTTGCCAGTAATTGTTACTTCTTAGAAATAACTGGATAGAACCTTTTGGAATGGATCAGCCCAATTTCTGTCAGTCAGTCTGTCTTCAGGCACATGAGTCTCGGGGGTAAGGAAAAAAACAGACAGATGGGCAGATGTGTTGAAGGAGAGAAGAGCACAACTCTACAGTCATTTCTAACAGAGATGCCAAACTGTCAAGCAGTAGATCAGGAAACAGTCTTCCTGACAGACTCAGTTCGTCCCAGAGAGTTCCTTTTGTGGTACTTGTAGCTTAGTTTTCTTCCCATGAGGCCTGTCTGATATGGTCAAATGGTTCTTAAGCCTTCAGGTCCAATTTTTCCCCATACATTTTTTTGGGGGGGGGGGGGGTGCAGGCTGAAATATTTTAGTTAGTAGTTTAAAATGTTCCTCAATGATCGTTGGTTTTTTTTTAACATTATTGTCTTATTTGTTTGAATTTGAGGTGTGTTTTCTTCCTTTTTATTTGGGAATATTTGTTTGCATTATCGTCTTATTTGAAAGGGTTTAACAGATTATCATTCACAGTTGTTGGCAGCTGTTGGCTGTTTGTAGGTGTATGTGTCTGTTTTTTAAAAGAAACACCTGCCTATTGTAAGGAATTAGGAACAAAGGAATGAATATATTCAATTTGGGGAGCTGTTTAATCACTAGCTATACAGAACAGCTTTTGCAGATAAGATTTTTAAAAATTTTGAAAAACCCTTTTCTTCCCCAGAGACCCCTGTCATTTGTATCAGCTCCTTGTCAGTCGTGGCAGGACTTGATAACAGCTGGCTAGAGACATGACCACACAGTAAGAGAACAACAAGGACTGGCCAGCCTGAATCATAAATCTTCCAAAAGCCCATTCCTCTGTCAGGACTATGAATCTGTTACTGTCATATCCAAAGGGAGACGATATTGTCCTCTCAACTGTTAAACATCTCAAGTTCAGGCACCAATGATGCCCTACAGGAAACCATCAGAAGCATCTATTGAGACATTTCTCATTTATTCCATTGTTTGTTTTATCTTAGCTGTCCATATTGCATTCAAAAATGTCTATGCCAAAGGAGTGTAGATTATCCTGTTCTGCTAGGTGAATTATCAAAAACTCTATTGTCTTTTGGAATTGTCCTCCCCAGTGAAAATGGGATGGGGGAGGAATAGGTTACATGTATCAAGTTTTCTATAATTTTTGGCTGTATTTGAAAGTTTCCAATAAAACTCTCTCTTTTCTAACCTCACTTGAGGTTGCTCTGTGCTCTTTATATACCAGTAATGATGAGTCTTTGGCTATACAGACAGTGTTGAACCATAGTTCATTATATAGCATGATATCCTTTAGGAGTAAATCCCATGTAAAAAAGTTTAATGCTTTTGTTTAGCTTAATATTACGCTATTCTATGACTATGATCTAGAATTACAAGTTTATATTCAATAGAAGAGGTGTCTGGAAGACAGCCGTATGAGGACTGGCTTAGGAAGCTGGGTATGCTTCCCCTGGAAAAGATAAGGTTGAGGGGTGACATGATACTATATTTGCATATTTGAAGGGGTGTCATGCTCAGGATCGAGCAAGCTTGATTTCTGCTGCTCCAGAGACTATGATTTGCAGCAATGGATTCAAACTACAGGAAAAGAGATTCCACCTAAATATTAGGAAGAACTTCCTGATGATAAGATCAGTTCAACAGTGAAATACACTGCCTTGGAGAGAGGTGAAGTCTCCTTCTGGTCATCTGTCAGGTGTGCTTTGATTGTGTATTCCTGCATGGCAGGGGATTGGACTTGATGGCCCTTGAAGTCTCTTACAACTCTATGGAAATTATCACATGGGGGACAGGATGGCATTATCCTGCCCCTGTCCTGTCCTTCCTGCATCATTGCAGGAAGGACTTTCAGACAATATCATGCTTATCAGAACATTATCCCATCTGGAAAGCATGAGTGACAGTAATCACATGAAAGGCTTTCATATGATGTCACATGGATCCTGTCATTGCCCTGTCCCTGAAGTGGCATTGCCCGGCATTTTGCATTAACGGGAGTTCACATTAATGCAATGCTGCTTCAATGACAGGACAATGCATCTGCATTAGTGCTGCATTATGAAAAGTCTTCGTGTGATCAGTGCTGCATTATGAAAGGCCTTCGCATGATCACTGTCATGGACAGGATAAGGATGGGGAGCGATTCCATCCTTATCCGCTCCCTATCCCATCTGCATGTGATAATCTCATATGATTCTATGATTCAAGCAAGATATTGTAATTGCTATACTTCTTAGGAGTTGAGAGGTCTATATTGTGAGTCTTAACTTCTAGGATGTACAGAGATTTCAAAGTTTCTGGCATTTAAATTGATTCTCTTTTGTTGTATACTTTGTATTAGGATGTAAAGTCCAGCACTGTAATTCTTGTTTTAAGGTCTTTCATTTTTGCTATGTTGACTTGACAACATGAGGGAAGTTCATTTATACCTTCCTTTATCTGGGAGGGTTAATCCAAGGAATCCAAATCATCCTTTCTGAGATTGGCTGCACTAATAATCAGTACAGTCGGCCTTTCTTATACACGGATTTTTAAACATGGATTCAAGCATACACCATTTGAAAATGTTCAAAAAATTATAAATTTCAAATATCAAACTGTGATTTTCCATTTTTTTATAAGGGACACCACTTTGCTGTGTCATTATATTTAATGGAACTTGAGCATGCATGGATTTTGTTATCCACGGGGATCTTGGAACCAAACCCCATCATATAACAAGGGTCCACTGTACTCAATTTTTATATAAGTGATAACTTCCTCGTTGACATAGATGGTTGTGTAGTTTCATTACTGTACAAATTAACCAAGAAACTTGATCAATGAATGTATATTTCTGGTGTCATCAAAAGCTATTTCATTATGGTAGCCTGCCAGAATTGGCCTCATCAGAAAACCAAGTGCTAAAATAAGAGGGGTGGGTACAAAGCAATCAAACCAATGTGATGAAAGAGGAGAAGGTTCTTAGGCCCAATAGTTGTAAACTATGGGGCTGTGGAGACAGCCCCAAAGGAGTGACCTCCAGCTGCCTCTTTTACAGCCAGATCGGGGCCACAGCAACCGCACGCTGTGGCCCCGATCTGGCCTTCCCAGGCTGCAAAAAGGAGCCACAAAAAGCAGTTCCTTTTTCAGCCCTGCACAAGGCGTGATAGCCATGGCACTGCAGCTTTACGGCGCTCCTTTGGCATTGCATCTTGTGGACGCAGTGCCAGAGGAGCACCATGATGCCACACATCTTGTGGAGCAGCACACAACCTCACACCACCCTGGGGGTGGAGTCGGGGCATGCATCATGTGGACGCTACACCCTGACTCCACCCCCAAGCTGGCCTTTAAGGCTGGTCTGCACAGAGCCTACAATTTAGCAAGCAGACAACATTTTAATAGTCGTCCTATTATGCCAACATACTTAAGGCTGGTCCTATGCTGAGCTAATTTAATGAATATTTCCAAAATACCTTGCATTTCATTTGTGCAAAAGACAAACAGTCCAATAATCTCAATTTCTTGGGCTTCATCTGGCAGCCACTTTATAACATTTTCCATTCTTCTTTCTTGGCAGCTCCATCTCAAATTGCTTTGATCCAGGCTAAAGAAATAACAAGACACAGTGTGGCATTGGCTTGGCTGGAACCTGACAGACCAAATGGAGTAATCTTGGAATATGAAGTCAAATATTATGAAAAGGTATTATTCATCTTGGACAAATGACATTTTTTCCCATTATGGTTGATGCCAGAGCCAAATTGGTTTACCGTTATCATCACATAAATGCTCATTATTAGTAACAAATTCTTTTGCTTTTATAATCATTTCATACATTTCAGCTGTTCAGCAGAATAACATATTGCATCCTTTTCTTGCTGTGTAGTAGTGGTGGCATTTCTTTCTCTCTCCCTAGGAACTATCTGATTCCAGTAGGGCTATTTGTAATGAGAATCAATACAGCAGAGAAGTAGTGCAACATTAGCCTTACTACGGAGACAGATGTGTAATAATGAAGTATATAACACAGTAATAATAATGAGCTCTGTATGAGCTGATAGCTTTCACCCAGAATGATGGTGGGGGTTTGATAGATTTTAATAGAAAAGAAGAAAAAGAAAATTACATTCTCCATCTCCTCCAAGTTATATGGAGACATTATTTCTACAAATAATTTGTTCCTCTTCCACTTCTGAGCTATGGAAAGAGCTATTTCCTCTCAAGGTTGTCTGCAAAATGAGCAATTACTTTTTCCTTCTCTTCCCCCCCTCCCCTTCTCTCTATATAGTTTGTTTTCCTAATAATATCAGACATCAAATGTAGATTTTCACTGGAACAAGATTATAACATTTTCCCTGACACATTTTCCAGGGAGAAAAGCAAAATAGAGAATTAAGTTGTGGGGTGAAGAAGATTGACGGGCATTTTCTAAAATGCAAGGGTAGGAACATATTGAAGGGTTATTGAAAATACAACAGTTTGCTCGTGAGGAGGGCTGTAACTTCAGTCTCTGACATTTTCCAAATAATTTCACTCTTAAATTATTGAAGCAATTATCAATACTTGACCATATAACTTACTCCCCAGTAATTTTTTTCTGCCTTTCTAGCCAGAAATGGAGAAAGATTAAAATATAGAAGTGTAGTGATCTCTCATATTTCTAAATATGGCAACAGAAAATATTTCAGGCATCTTTTGGAAATTACATCTTCATTAGTAATATCCCCATAATTGAGACACCAATGGGCAAAGTTCCAAATTCATACAACCTGTTCATCTATTCTCCATGGTTTTGTTGTTGTTGTTTGTTGTTGTTTTGTTATTGGTGTTTGTTTTCCATCTGTTAGGATCAAAATGAGCGCAGCTATCGCATTGTGAAAACTGCAGCCAGAAACACAGATATCAAAGGCTTGAATCCTTTAACTTCATATGTCTTCCATGTGAGAGCGAGGACAGCAGCTGGGTATGGAGACTTCAGTGGGCCATTTGAGTTCACAACAAACACAGGTAACAACAAAATACTTTAGATCATGCAAAAGGTGTTTCCCCTCCCCACATCATAATTTTGAGAGAAGTTTGGTTTGGATTCAGCTTGGTCATTTAAAAGACGACCATTGAAATTAATGGAATTATGTCAATCTGCCTTTTGCCCAATATGGAGACAGTTCTCAATTTACAATTAGATTTTTTGTTTTGAAAAATGTGATTTCAAACTTCTACCTTTCTTGCTTACAGCTTTCCTAGTGGTTACTCCTGCTAAAGCCGCCACATCAACTGTCTGAACCCTGTTTGAATGCCTGTAGCTCACTCCTTCCACATTCCATCTCAGGATATCATGCAGATACCATGACTTCAATATTAAAGCGGGGCATTTAGCCCCTCTTCCCCCAACCTATCCTGTTGTTGTTACAGCTGTTGTTGCTTCTAGCCTGATGAAGAAATCTTGATATAACAAAGAATTTATTAAGTCAACTAAAAAGGTTTTTAAAATATTTATAAAATCTTTGAGATACTGAGATCTCTTCATCAGTTAAGAAGCAACAACAGCAACAACAAACAAAGACTACATTTGGGGAAGAGAAAAAATAACAACACACTGCCTTAATATTGAAGTCATGAATTTTGATAAAGGTGGACTAATGTGGAAGCAGGTTTCAGGAAAGGAAGAGGCCCTAGTGATCACATTGCAAACAGATGATGGATAATGGAGTGCATAAGGGAATTCCAGAAGAATACCAACATGTGCTTTACTGACTATAGCAAAACATTCAACTGCATAGATCATGAAAAGCTATGGCTTGCTCTTAAAGGAATGGGCATGCCACTTCACCTGATTGTTTTGTTGCATAACCTGTACTCAGGGCAAGAGGCTGCTGTCAGAACTGAATATGGAGAAACAGAATGGTTCTCATTCCCAACATGTATGCAAAAAATATCATACACAGAGTAGGCTTAGACTCAGATATGCAGACGATATTGTACTACTGGCAGAAAACAACGAAGACGTGGAACACTTGCTAAAGAAAGTCAAAGGAAAAAGTGCTAAAGTTGGGAGCTTATCACTTGGGCAAATAAGCCATCTTAATTCTTCTGGCTTTAGTTCTGGATCTGGGATGCCCCTGGATGTTACCATACCTAAATCACTACTGATCTAGGTGGTATGCCACCGCCCAGATGCATCCCAGGTCAAAGCCTCACTCAGCCAGGACTTTTTTTGAAGTCGAGGAGTTTCCTCACTGGCCTGCTGGGTGAGGCTTCGACCCAGGATGCATCCGTGCAGCAGCATCCCAAATACTGTAAAAGTAGAGGAACTCAGGAAGAGGCTCAGTTATCCCATACCTTCCCTAATTGTGCCATTGATGAGCATAACAGGGTATAGTTTCACCTTTTGTGATTTAATCTTGTTATTCTGTAAACTGATGATTTTATTGGCTGTAGATTGAAAGAACTGGGTAAAAATGTTGATCAAGTAGTGTGGCACTTTTTATCTTTCTCCTAGCTGCTTAATCCTGGTGGCTGATTCTTTTGTTAATGCTACAAAACAGGAAATTAAGGCTGATCCAGTCACAAGAATATAACAATGTCTGCATGGGGGAAGCCAGGAGTATTCTGGCCTTGGAGCTGCCCTGACATCTTCCCATTACCTGACACTCCCCTTGCAATGCCAAGCAGTTGTTTGCACATGTGTCCAGCTGTGCCATGCAACACAGTGGTGATACCTCTCACTCTTTCTGAATCAGAACAAGGTGCCCAGTATTGATCATGTGGCTGGGCTCCTTGTTCTGAATCCAGAGTGAGTGACTCACCATGAAAGAGGCTGTGAAACAAAACATTGTAAACAGCTGCCTGGTGTTGTCATCTAGCCTGTTCACTCCAGAACCAGGGTTTGGTTCATGCATTCTCTAGACACTCTGCTGAGAGGATAGTGTGTGTGTGTGTTTTATTTGGCCCATGTAGATGCAGTAAGGTGGAAGATCTGAAGGTGAGAAGCAGTAACAAGGTGATGAAAACAGAGCTGTGTTTACTGAAAACTTACCTTATGCCCCAAGCTGTCCTGCTACCCTTATGTAATGCTCTTATCAGCTAGAATGAAAAATAATCATTACTATCAGTCCAGTTTGCTTTGGTACATTGAATGGGATGAGAGTACTCTCGTCTACAATTTTCTATTTATTCTTGATTATACTCGATTACACTTATTGTAGCACTTTAGGCAGAAAAATGTTTAGGGCCACCCTGACTTAAAGCATTGGCAAAGGTCTGTAGCAAGTAAGAGACTTCTGGGGAAGCCTGCATCACAGTCAGTGTGTTTATGGGCAGTTTTGAGAACTAAAGTCTCCTTCTTCACAAAACTACCAAACAATTGCATTGGTCACTTCATAGCATAATGAAAGACCCACCCCCATCATTCCTAGAAAGCCAGAGTCCCTGGAGAACTATTGTCTATCAGAATAGACAATAGTGTGCTGTATGGTCCAGTAGATTTGTGGCAGATCCAGCATGTTCACTTCTTTCCTGTTGCAGATGAACTCAACAGGAATCAGGTTCTCTAGAACTGTCATTCAATAAAGTCGTGGCTTGTTTTACACCCAGATGATCTTCTGTTCTTGATTGAGAAATAAAACATTTATTTGTATACACTGTTGTTACATGTGTGCCTGTGCTAATACTGGACAAATGCAAAAAGTATGATTGCTTCTTGAGATAGCAAGAAAGAAGGGAGTATTTAATTTCCATTGCACAAAGAAATGTTAATCAGTTCAGGTTGTGCTTTTCAGTACTAACATCCCTCAGGCAGGGCATGTGAAAATGTGAAGTGCACTACCCTGATGAAGACATCAGAAAACATCTTGTTCTGTTTGAGTCTCCTCCTTGCTCATAGTCAAGGAATGAGCATATGGTCCATTTTAAATCCAATAAAATGGGAAGCAGCTCAGTGGGTACTAAATCAGCCATTATACTCTTCAGAGTAAACGTGAAGGAAAGGAAGAAGGGAGTCCTTATTCTCAATGAGTTCTTCCCCAAAACCATTATTGAGCTTAATGCCTTTACTAATTAAGACCCTCCTGGAAAATTATGACAAATGGATTTCTAATGAAAAGGCCCAAGAGTGGCTTTGAGCAATGACATGAACTCCACTTTCTACTTTAACTGCAGAAGTGAGTGCTCCCTTTTGTGATTTGGTGTTGCTCTTGCTTGTAGCCTAACAGATATATTTTCTCTTCCTAGTCCCATCTCCCATCATTGGCGAAGGGACCAACCCCACAGTCCTTCTGGTCTCCGTGGCTGGCAGTGTTGTCCTTGTGGTCATTCTCATTGCTGCCTTTGTCATCAGCAGGAGGTAAGAATTTAAGCTCCCCCTTTCCCCCCACCCCACTCTTCTTTTAAAAGGAAGCTTTTTTTTGTCTCCCCCAAACAAAGCTAAATTCTTTGATTAGCATCATAAACAGTACATTTGCATCACAAGCTCTCTCTTGTGTTGCTTTGATCTTCTCAACAGCACTACCACAGCAGCATGTAATGTAATGGTAATAGTTTTAGAGTTATTTGCCCTTCAAATGCAAAACCAATTCTAGTGATGGGGTGGTGGGAGGTTTTAAGATGCACGCCAAAAACATGAGATCTGAAGGGAGACTGTAATTTGATGTCGAGTTTTAATGAATGTATCATTCTGGGCTTAAGAGTGCCAGACCAGTTTTTTTTTTTTTTTTAATGAAGTGGACTGTAAATGAATTGTATCTGAACTGATACAAGAGAAAGAGGTGCTGTCTTGATTTTCCGATCACTCCTACATTTGGCGTTCTCAGTAGTTGAGGGAACATAAAAGAAAGCATATACAAACACCGTTGTGTATGTGCCAGCCAGGTTATACTAGGGACTCGCTAATTATTTTATCATGGACCTCACCAGGACAAGAAAGCTATTATTCAAGCTTACAAAACTGTAAATGAGTTTTGCTTTGTTTTAGTAATTTGCCCGACAGTGTTTGCCTATCTGTGCTTGAGGTGGGTACAGGGAGGCAGATCAAAGAAAAAGGAGAGTTATAAGACCACACAGTTCTTAGAGTGGAACAAAGAAAAGGTTAGATAAACAGAACATAGTTGGGGTTTTGAACACTCCCAAACTGACAGCTAGCACTTTATTAGAGATTCAAAATCCAGTGTAAAGGAGAAGAAGCAAATGAGGTTTTTTTTTCTTCACTTTTGCCAATCAAGAAACAGGTCAAAAGCAGGCATAAACCTTCTGTGTCCTGATTGGGCAAGGGTGGGGAGGCCACAACCCATAGGCTACATGGAGCCTGTGGGCTACTTGCATGCAAATAGGGAGAGAAGAAGGTACAGGGGAAAAGACAAAGTGTCCATGACAGCTGCTGGATTATGGGAACTGTCACCCAAAACACCTTTCTCCAAACTCTAATCTGAAACTATTATCCACAGAATGTAAAGCCTCCATGTTCAGAGGCTCCTTTTGTAGACCTATGCAACCTCCATGTATCTCTGAATATCCATTACTGGGACAAAAACAGTGGGGAAGGCTTATTGCTATTGTGACCCACTTTTGGGTTTCCCAGAATTTCTTGCTTATCACTTGCAAACAAGATAGCAGAGTAGATGGTCTGATCCAGCAGTTTTTAATTCTTATATATAAATAAGATCATGTTTCTTCTCCTTATTTCAAATCGTTTTCTCCTTGAAGAAAAAAGAGGAAAAACAGTTAAATCCATGCGGTTATAATATCTGATAAGTAGTCATTCACTGTAATGGATTTCAGTGGGTGTTCAACTGGTTCACTAGCCTCCATGCTGACAAAAAGAAAAGAACATATAAAAACATAATGGAGAGGAATAGGTTTATTAAAAGCCACTGCAACAGAAAACATCACTGAGCCTGATGACTTAAATTCCCTTCTGCTTTTATTGATCACTTTATTATTTAGGGCAGAATTGATACTAGAATACATTGTATTTCTAATTATGAATGTCCATCCAGGAAAACTCTGCCTGTCGAGTTGCTCTGAGATTACTCCTGCCTTGCCTCCTTATTTCTACTTTATTTATTTTTATTACTGTTTATTTGTTTTGTTTTTAAAAAAATGTCACCTCCCCAGGCAGACAAACAGTGCCTGGTGATTGGTCCTCAGTGGATCATTTTTTTAGAAACTGAAATGTCAACCCCTTGCCCTCCTATTGATTCTCTTTAGTATCGGCCATAAAGCTGTCAAAGAGAAGGCTACTGGGAACCAGCTACCTGACAGGCTTACTGGAGCTGATGTGCCTGCTGCCAACACTTCTTTTGGCTTAAAATGCTTGCTTAAAAGGGGTTCAGACTGGACAGCAAAACAGCTAAAGAGGCATGGTTCCTAGTAAGAATAGGTGCTTTGTCCAGTAGCTTGTAGAACTGGTTAAAATAAAACCAGTAGAAAGTTGTTTGAAGGATATATGTCTAATGCTGAAAGATGTAGATCTGACATCAGGGAATTTAGAAATAGTAGACAAATCTTCTGAAGTCAAGCAAATATCTCACAACAATGCCATGCTGAATGCTCTTGTGATTTCAGTTGTATTCCACAGTCTGTTTAAATCTGTGCCAGGTGTCACCATGAAGACATCCAAATTCTATTTCAGAGCTGAATCAAAGATTTGCTAAGCACTCTGCATGCAAATAAATGTAGTTGGGTTCCATTTTTGGATTTTTTCTGTACACAGAACATACATCATGTTTTCAGTTTTGCTTACATGCTTCACACAATAATAAATAAAGTCTTATTTTCTTGAGAAAGGTGGAAATCATATTGATGTTTTGACAACTCAGTACTATGAATTTTTTACTTTCAGTTAAATTTGCATTTAAAGGGATTTACAACTGAATAAGAATCCAGTCCTGACTGGTGAAGATGGCCAAAGTCCTGATGAGCCAAAATTGGCCAGCTGAAGCTATCTGGCTCCCAAACCCTATCAACCTTCTCTTTCCATAGCCTAAGTTTTGGCTAAACTTTATTGATAGCCCCAACCACAGTAGACCCACTGAGTCATAGAATTTACACACATATTGACACACATGTTGTGTCATAATTCAGAGTGCAGTTCTACCTCACCAAGATATCAGAGGGCCAGCTAAGATGACACTAGGTCAGTTGAAGCTGTTTTGAATCCAAATCTCTCATGGACCAGAAGTGTTTAGAATTATGTAGGATACTCATTCCCTGGCCTAGCACTGTGCCAACATTTTGCTCATGTTTTTGGTTTGGAGGAGGGTTTATATCTAGCAAGCTCCCATTCACTCACCCATTATCTGTCCCTTTTGGTTCTACTGTCAGTTACTTTATCCAGCAGAGCAGTCATTCCAGCAGATCCTTCTGTTGACAGATCTCTGAGATCAGCCAGTAGTAGGGAGTTATGTATATATGGATGTATTTTAGCTTGTTGTATGCCGCTTTGAATGCTTGTCAAAAAGCAGAATAGAAATAAAAAAAGAAAGCAGTTGCCCAACTCGGCGGGCTGACCGCTTTGCCGCTAGACGCAGCGAACGACTACAAGCGCCAGAGCTCTGGGGCTTGCCCCAGCTCCCTATTGGTGCGCGGGGCAAAAGGGAGGCCCTTCCGCCCCGCAACGCTCTGGGAGCTGGGCTCGGTGATCAGGAGTTCCGGTCCTCCAGGGCAGATGATTGGTTCAGCTGCCCTGGAGGAGGAGTCTCCTGGTCAGGTGGTACTAAGGGCGGGGCTTAGGCCTATATAGGCCGTGCTGACAGCCCCGGCCCTCAGTCGGCGCTTGGCTCCAGATGGTTAGGAGCCAAGCAGGAAGGGAGGAGGAGCTGAGCCTTCTCCCACCCACCGCTTGGGTTTGGGTTTTTTGTCACAACTTTGGGGCGGCAGCATAGGCCAGGATCTGCACGGTGTGGTACCAGGGCTACGGAGCTCTGGTTTGGGAGTAAGTCGGGACCCGGGGGCGAATAGGGCAGGCGTATGGCCATTGCGGGGGCCATAACGCGAGAGCGCCTCCCGGTGACTAGGGGCTTAGCGAATATGTGAACGCATGGCAGAGATGCGGTCATACGGTGTTCATTAGCCCCTAGGTCATCCCAATGCCTGGTGGTTGCCAGGTTGTGGTTAATCAGACAAACGTGGGGTTGTTTGATTTCGCAGATCCTGACCTCATGCTTTGTGCCAACCCTACCAATGGTTTGCTTAATAAAGTTGTGGCCTTTCCTCCAACACGGTCTCCTGTGGTTATTCGGCAGCAGCATCTGAGGCAAAGTCCCTTGCTGGTTTTGCAGGCCACAGCTCTTCCACATTTTCTAGAGACCATCCACTTTTCAGCCCCACAAATGCTGAATTTCCTTTTCAGATGATTTTTCACACTAAACAATCATAGCACCATGATTTCACTTCAGTTGTCCAGGCAGCATCCTATGAAATACTGTTATATGCAGTCTGCTATTGTTGTTTGCCTTCAAGTCATTTTCAAATCATGGTGACCCTAAAGCAAACCTATCACAGATTTTCTTGGCAATTTCTTTAGAGGGATTTGCCATTGTCATCCTCTGAGGCTGAGAGTGTGTGACTTGCCTAAGGCCCAAACCACCTCTGAGTGTTCCTTGCCTAAGAAAACCCTATGAAATTCACAGGGTCATCATAAGTTGACCAAAAGGCAACTTGAACACACTCGTACATGTACTTATAATTCTCAGTCAGAATCCTAATGCCTCATCAAATTCTAACTCCAGGATTCCATAGGATTTTTTTTCAGTGAATGTGGAATCATAGTGCTGTTACTGTGCAGTGTAAAAGAGGCCCTGGAATGGCAATTCACCTTTTAAAGAGGTTTCAAGGCTTCTCTTTGATGTTTGATTTCTGATCACATTTGTGTTTTTGTTCTTATTGATGGCAGTTGGGGGTTGATTTCAAAGGCAGAATTATGACCTGTCTCCACTGCAGTTGTCCACTCTTGCTCCATTACAGGATCTACTGTGAAAATTACCTGGATGTAATTCATGTCAGTGTTAGCAGAAACTAATTAAATTAGTAAAGATAATTGATAGCATGTTCCATAGCAGCTCCCTCAGGTTTGGCGCCTTTGAGCAGTGCTTTCACATGGATCCAAGACATTTCACACTGAGCTCAACTGATTATCTGCTGAGTTTCATCTTACTGAGGTGTAAAAGCAAATATCTGGTAGCATTGGGGTTTGTACAGGTGGCCCCTACCAGTTGGTTAACTAGACAGATCTTTAGGGAACCTGACTCTGCAGCTACATGCTATGCTGTGCATTTGATATTTTATGGTGTACATTTATTGCTTTCAACTTGCTGTAAGCTGCCCCAGTGTTTTTACAGTGGTAGGGTGCAACATAAATACTTTCCATAAATAAATAAAAGTGAAAGATTGAAAAGTTACTGCAGAGTGTTTTGAAGAAGGGCACTGGATGATACAGTGGGTTGCTTCATTTGTTTTTGTGTCTAATTAGATGATGTTTCTCTAAAAGCTATTTTTATTATCATCATAGACTGTATAAATCAAACTATGTAGAATTAAGTGACTAGAGTTCCACTGAGATCCCTGTAGTGATGGGTTTTGGCAGCCTTACAGCCTCTTCTGTGTCTGCTCCAACACGTTATTCAAGAAGCTCTTTTAAGCTTTTAACTGCCTTTGTTTTCCCCACTGTGGTTTATGAAGGCTGAAGTTGCCAACTTTGCTGCATTGGGAAGGTGAAAAGCATGTAGTCCCATGCTGTTTCACTACAATACCCGCTAATACCACTTGGCTCCCATTTTGTTCTATGAGCTGCCTGCCTGTCAAATTTTAAGACCCACCTCTCCTTTATCTTGAAGTCCCACCTGTAGATTTGCCTTGATCTCTGACCTCTGTAGTTTTTCACAGTGCCTGCATTCCCTTCCTGAATCCCGCCTCCCATTTAATCACTGTCACCCAAATCCTTGTAATTATGGGGTTGAGCACTGTGACAAAGGTTTCTTTTTGTCATTCAGGTGAGCTGTTTGTGCATATCAGCTTATGCCTAGCATTCCTCAGGCATCCTGAGAACTTCCCCTGCCCTCCCAATAGTGCAGTAATGAGCAGTTGGGTGGGAAGCAAAAGAGGGGAGTATCTTTTCTAGACAATAGGCCCCAGCAGTCTCCCATCCAAAGCAAAAACTCAACAGGGTGACCAAGGTGGAACTGAAGCAAATAGTAGGTTGGGAAGCCTTTATTAAAAGCTAATAAGCTGTAATTAGAAGAACCAAAAAGTGTCCTTGTCTTCCTTTTTAGCTTCTTCATGTGGAACCTTTCCCCATGCAGTGCTTTTATGTTTAAACAAAATAAAACAGGATTTTTCAATGTAATTTTCTCTGTTTATATGTAGAAAGATGGTACATAAAATCTAATGACTGGAAGTGTGTGAGTTGAATTTGATGGAATATGTTACCCATTTAGCTCATGGTCATTTTGGTGAAATTTATAGAGGGCAGCCCCACTCTTTGGACTCCAACTCTTATCAGCCTAACCAAAATGGGCAATGGTCAGGGATGATGTGAATTTGGGATCCAACGATATTTGGAGGGGCAGAAGTGTCCAATCTTTGCTCTAGAAAGAACAGCTTATGAACTGTGTTATTGTTCTTAAATACTTAACAAGAGAGAGAGAGAGAGAGAGAGAGATTTCTATGCTGTACTTTAATATGAATTCAGTTTGCCCTTCAGATGCTTGGACTACAGCTTCCATAAACCCAATCCAACATGGTCAATGGTAGACAGCTATAGTCCAAAACACTTAAGGGCTGCCATGTTGGAAAAGGCTGTTATATAGTTTATTATGTGCTTATCTAACAGCTGGAATTATATGGTATAGGCAATATTCATGGGAGCACAAGTAATTTCTATTCTGTGTTGATGTTCATATTTCAACATCACAATATTTTATGTCAAGTATATATAAGGGGAAAAATCCTCTTATGTATAAGGTTAAAAATCTTACATATTCTTGGGGGGGGTCATTAAATGTGCTTAAACTGGAATAAAGGATAAAGAAGGAATATGAAAGAGAGCATGCCTGTATTTCTGTGCCTTTAAGTCTCCTGTCACAGTGACTTCATCAGTTTCATATACAGAGTTTTCTTAGGCAAGAAATACTCAGTGGTGGTTTGTCATCCATACAGATCCCAAAATTTGTCTATGATGGCCATGAACATTCTAGTTCTGGCAGTGAAAGAAGGAAGAAAAAACAAAGAACTTATGAATTCATGGGGGGGGGGTGTTAAAAAAAAATAAAGAGGGAAATTTTGAGTTGTTAACAATATTTGTCCTTTGTGTATGTCCCCCTTGTGGGCCAAACTAAACTTGAAGAACCTGAGAACTTATATAGATGCTGGGAACAACTCAAGTTTGGAGTTGCTTTTAACCATGTGAAAGTATTTTCCTTAACAAAGACTTTTCTTTTATTAGATTCTTTTTAGATCTACACTGCTACAGTTCATTAAAACCCTTCTTTGGAAATTAAAGTTATAAATAATATGTCTATAATGTGTTGTAAGAATATGAATAGTCTTAATATGCATTTGTAGAATAATATGTTATTTATATGCACATGTGTAGAGTGGAAATTGCTTGATCAGGTATATGTGTGTAATTTATATTTAAATATCAACTAGATTTCACTTGCATAACTGATGACTACACATATAAATACCATCATTGCCACACACATGTGCAGCTTTTACACAAATCTCAATTAATCTTTCCAAATTTGATGCACACATGCTTCCATTTTGATGCATAAACAAAAAAGCAGCTTTTTTCCAAATGTACAAAGTTGTTTTCCTTGATCACAAAATATAATGCAGTCCAAGTAACGTGGCAACTCCTTGTGCTTCAGGTAGGTTTAGGTTAGGTCATTGACTGTAGCAGCAGAGAAAACATGTTTTGGCAGGTCTACTAATTCAAATGTTGGCAGGTCTAGAAGACTTGCAGTTCACCATTATGTAAGGCATTTGTTTTGATTTGTAATGCTCTTTTTCATTCCAATAGACGGAGCAAGTACAGTAAGGCAAAGCAAGAAGCAGATGAGGAAAAACATTTGAATCAAGGTAAAAGGCAGTGATGCTTGCTTTGTTGATCTGGTTCACAAAGCATGTCCTTTCAGTGTGTTCTTGGAGGGAAAGAAGATGTTTCCAAAATAGTGATCATTCATATATATATATTTTAGTTTGTAAATTTTTTTCTCTCCAAGTCTGAACATTCGTTCCCTTTGCATGTGACACTGTGGATGATTCATTTTTATTTTTATTTTTTTATTTTTTTGTAATTACATTTATCACACATATGTACCTTCTTGAAAAAGAAGCACCTAACTGTGTATTGGTAACATAATTCTTGCATAGATCTAGGAAACAGGAGAAAACGTCTTCACTTGTGGAATGCTCTATTGCTTAAAACACACTCTAGTAGTTAAAAAAATAAAAATAAAAATAGTAAAAACAGGGATAATTGATAAAGGTGACAATTACAAAAACAAACAGAACAATGCCTAGATAGGTACATAAGCCTTCAGTTGATGGTAGAAATCTCCAATACTGAAACTTGTCTTATGTCAATAAGGAGATGAATTTGGGTTCCATCTCTAAGATATCTCATTATGTATTTATTCCAAATTCTGAAAAAATCTGAAATCTGAAACACTTCTGGTCCCATTCATTTTGGACAAGGAATACTCAGTCTATATAACCGTATTAAAAACATATGCTTTAAAAGTATTTTTTAAAATTACACAATACACTGTAATTTGCAAGTCCTGCAGCCTTTTGCTAAAAGTCTTTGCCTGCTGCTGGAAGAATTGTAATGTAAGGAGGACACAATTTTAGCATCCCTAGGGAGGAGGTTTCAAAGTGTAGGGCCTATGCTCCATTTCCCAGACATCTATTCCATGATAGCTCTGTAAGCCAAACTTTCAAGATTTTAGGTTACAAAATCACTTCAACACTATACCCATCTGCTTGTATGTAAGCCTCATTGGACTCAGCTTGGAACTTATTCCTGAATAGACAAGCATAGAATAGAAAGCTGATTGAAAAGTGCCTGTCCACATAGAAATCTGATGCCTGACTATGTGTCTCTCTCAACTTATGTGCATGTATAGTATTCCCTCTCAGAGTGTTGTGCTGAATGGTGTGTTGTTGCTGGATATACATGTGGAAAAACTATCATGTCGTTAACTTGTTCAGTTGTCATTGTCATTTCACTATTTACACAGGTTAATGTGTAAAAAACTTGTTCCTTCTGGAACACTGACATTTCATCCTCTGAAAACATTTTTTGAACAGACTCGAGGAGGGATATATATGATTTTGTTTGGGGATCATTGTTTAGGGGTGAAGTATGTTTTTCTTTCTTTCTTTCTTTCTTTCTTTCTTTCTTTCCATCCATCCTCCAAAGAGTATTCCTATTCCTCCTATTATTTATTTCTTTGCATACAGAATTTCTGCAGTCATACTTTCTGGACATTTCCCTATTGAGGTTGCTTCCATATGGGCAGAGAGATTAGAAAAGAAATGTAATATGAGACGTGCCTATGCATTGTTGTTTCTAATGTAACCTGCTAAGAACACAAGCCGTGTAATAAAACTCAAGAACTAGCCCTTCCTCTAAAAGCAATTTTATTTGTTATAGGACTTGCCTTTAATATATTTCATCTATCAGTGATATTTATTCCCAGGGCAAAAACTGATTACTTATTTGAATATGTGCAAAGAAAGAAAGATACTCTTCCCCTTAATAAAACTACATCATTGAACCTTTTCAAATGCATATTTTTCTTCATTCATCCTTCACGCACCCTCTGCAGACATGTGTCAATGCCCCTTTATTTTTTTGGCTGATGCATGTAAAGCATTATTTTTGACAAGATATAATTGAATTGCAGGTGTTAGGACATATGTAGATCCCTTCACTTATGAAGACCCCAACCAAGCTGTGCGGGAATTTGCCAAAGAAATTGATGCTTCTTGCATAAAGATTGAAAAAGTCATTGGTGTTGGTAAGCTAAAGACAGCATAATATTAGCCAAAATATGGTTTTATAATGATGGAAGGCTTATTAGGATTATAATGTCCTGCAATTACTTAATTATTTTTATGAAACTTTTTTTGAGCTGATTTCTTTTCCACTTTTTTTTGGTCAGATATTTTCAGGTTGGCTTTACAAATGTATTTGAATAAAGCTGTGGGACATGAATTTAGTTGTATGAGATCACTTTGGGGTTATTTTGCTTTTATTGGTAATTTATTGTATTTTACCAAAGAAGTAAAATAGTAAACAAAACAAGACAAAAATATGAATCCAAAAACCAGAAACTAGAACACATATATCATAGCCCAGGCTGAACCTTGTCATAAGTGAACACAAATCTTCTCCAATGTTAATAAATGGCTGTACAAACAGCCCCTAAGGGGCGGCATGCAGCCACCCCTTTACTGGCAAGATCGGGGCTGTGACCACTGCATGCTGCGGCCCTGATCCGGCGTCTGGAGGGCAGAAAAAGGAGCCGCAAAATGCAGCTCCTTTTTGCGCCCGCTAAAGGGCGTCACAGCCATGGTGGTGCAGCTTTTTGAGGCCCTTTTGGCACTGCATCATCTAGATGCAGCACCAGGGTCATGCCACAATGCTGTGCACCATCTAGAATGGTATGCCATGTCATGGTGCGAGGGGGCGGACTCACAGCGTCCAGCGTACAGACACTCTGCCATGACTCCACCCACAGGCTGGCAGCTTGTGCCAGTCTGTACCAGGCCAAAATCAACAAAGGCAGATTTTTTTGGAATGAAAATCATACAAAAATTGTACAGTGTTTATTGTGCATTAACAGATCCGCTCATGGGTGTCCCGTCATGGTTTTTGCCCTTCTCTACAGGTGAATTTGGTGAAGTTTGCAGTGGCCGTCTCAAGGTTCCAGGAAAGAGGGAGATCTGTGTTGCTATCAAAACTCTGAAAGCTGGATACACAGACAAACAGAGAAGGGACTTCTTGAGTGAAGCCAGCATCATGGGACAGTTTGACCACCCCAACATCATCCACTTGGAAGGGGTTGTTACAAAATGTAAGTAGGCCATGATCTATTACACCATGTGTTACCATGTCTTTAACCAGAACAATTTCAAACTCACTATGAAATTCAATCTGTACAGGGCTTTCTCCTGTCTTTCTGTGAAATGACAGATGGGATAGATCCACTGTTAGCTAATAGGAGGAAATCAGTGCAGGAGGAGTCATTAATCTTGTCAGCTATAAATGGTTTTATTGTCACAATGATACCCTATCTCCAAGCAATCCGTGCATAATTTTACAAGGAAACATAACACTACAAGGTTTTTGAGGAAGGATGCTTGGGTTTGAAGGGGTTTTGCCCCCTTCCTATGTCTTTTTATTGCTATACCAAGAAGGCATTTTCGAAATCATCTTTTAATATCAAAGTGAGATTTTATAGGGTTGAGGGAAGCAGGTAGTAATCAAAATTGATATAGAGTTTTATAAGAGTTACAGGACAGTAAACTTGCAGTATCGTATGCTTCAAACCTTTAGACACAAATGCAGAGAAGGCAAACCTTTCAAAAGAAAACAATTCTCATTCTTCCTTGGAGACTTACTTTGTATGTACTTTCTGATTTCTTTATGTGTTTATTTCCATTTTGAGCAACACCTGGTCAAGTATGTTCCACTCTCCTCCACCACCCCACAGATGCTATTAGCATTCACTGTGCAAGTCAACTGTGGTCTCACTAAGAACAGAGTGAAACCTCACAGTCAAGATTTTCAGGCTTGAACTGATATGCACCTGTGAAGTTTGTATCGGCCTGCCAGGTTTGTATCAGCCTGAGGAAATGTATGCTGTAGAGATCCTGTTTGACATGGCCCTGCTTCAGATAGATCACTGGGTATAGCTGTAAAATGCAATCAGGCCAGTATTGTTGGAAAGAGAATAGTTATTTAGTTTTCAGGTTGTGTTTTATTTTATTAGAAATGAAGGTCTTACTGGATGGCTTGGTTTGTCCAAACCATTAAATTTATAGCTACAGTTTATCAGTGTTTCCAGTTAATCTTGAAAGTTGCCAGTTCCAGTTATCTACTGTAGTTCTTTTAAGTCCTATTTTAGTCACATAGGCCTGTTACATACGGGCCAGAAAGTACGTGCAGAGCTTCCGCTCCCCCCTAACCTTAGTGCGCGCTCTGTGCACACAAAATGGCGGCGGCCGTTCCACACGGCCGCTGCCATGAGGACATCACAACTGCTGGTTTGGTCCGCTGGGCGCAGCCTTCACACGGCTGCGCCTAGCAGACCAAAGGAGAAAGGGGTCAAGCGGCCCCTTTCTCCTCCTCCCCGCCGCCGCGGGGTGTCCTTGGGGCTTGAAGCCCCAAGGACACCCCTTTCCAGGCTGTGGGGAAGGGGCCTTTTGCCGCTTCCCCGCAGCCTGAAAAGCGGTGAATCGGGGCCTCAGCGGCTGCCGCTCTGGACACTGAGGCCCTGATACACCGGAGAAAGGGGCGGGTGCAGCCCGCCCCAAACAGGCGGTCTGTAACCCACCCTAAGGAGCTGTGATGCACAAAATTATCTGGGATGTCCCAATGGTGCACTTCCACTAACAGATTGTAGAGAACGAAAGGCTGCTGCCTGATTCCCCAGGCAGGCTGCGTTGCCACCAGGGCCTGGCGCCACGGAGACCTGGTGCGCCCCAGCATGCCTTGCTGGGGCACGCAGGCTTCCAATTGGCTGGCCGGGAGGGGAAAGGGAGGGACTTCCTCTTGATGGTCGCCCCGGTCCTCTAGGGCAGCCGATTGGTTGGCTGCTCCTGGAGGCGGGGCGACTCCCCTCTTGGCCCCCACCTTTGCTAGTAGGCCTATATAAAGGCCATGAGGCGTCCTCTCTGGCACCATTTCTGCTCGGCTCTGCTTCAGTGCAGAACCGAGCTCTTCAGGGAGGCTAGGCTAAGGGCTTGCTCCCTCCTCCCCTCGGGGCTGAGACCCCTCTTCGGCGGCGCCCCGTGGCGCGTTGTTGGGAGTGGCGGCACACAGACACACGCAGTAGTTGGTGGGCTCTGCCCCTCCCCCACGCCGTTTTTTCACCCTTTCTGCGGTGGCACCCACCATTTTGTTTAGGCCTGGGGCCTAGGAGGATTCTGCTCCTTATTCTTTCACCCTTCCCAGCACCTCCCCTTCAACAGGCTAGACTGTTTTTTACTGTTGCTATATTCTGGGTGTGCAGATCTTTTTGTTTTACCCTCTGTGGGTGCAGTTATTTTGCCTTTTCTTGTCACTGAGCTTTTTTATATTGGTTGACGTCATCATGCCTCCTAAACCGCCACCTGCGGCTTCTTCATCTCGACCTTCTACTACAGGACAGTCAGGCTTCCCCAGGCACTCGTAGGCTAATTTGTCTTCTTCACAGAGACCTTCTGCTTCGGCTTGGCAGGCTGGCACCAGTGGGGCCAACTCTGCCCAGGCTCATGAGGACCAGCCTCCGAGTCAGTCGAATCCCAGCTTACTATCTCCAGAGGTGACAGCCAATCTGTCTCGTTCCATAGTAAAGATTATCCAACAGGCTGCATCTTCTTCCCAACCAGCAATGTCAGAGCTGTCTCGTTCCATTGCTGAACTTATTGCAAAAGCCACTTCGCCCTGTCAGACAATCGATACAGAATCTCCTTCACTTCAGGCACTTGACAGTTCTGGAGCCTCATCTTCCAGCCAAGTTCCTTCGGAAGCTCGCGACGAGACCCCTGCGGCAGCGATGCACTCAAGAGTTGTGTCATCATCCAGCTCCAGCTCAATGTCGTCATCATCTTATAGTTCGGACGGCGAGGTGTTCGACAATGTGGATGGTGCCAACAGATGTAGATGACACAAAAAAGGTCACAGATCCAAGAAAAGAACTCGACGGGCTTGTTCCTCTCAGGCTGCCCAAGGTGCTTTCAATGCTGTCAATTCACCTTTACCTTCTGGCAGAGATCGCTTTTGTGTTGAGCATGCCTTGGCACCAGGCCTGCCACGTTGGGCCATCAAGCATCGTACCTGGTGACCCAGTCTTCATGGGGTTTGGGTTGACCAGGAAGCACAAGGGTTTTCAGTTTGCGCACCTGGAGAGCGCCCTCCTGGCTCGCATCTACCTCGCAAAACCAGAAAGCTGATTCTCAGGGGCTGTTTTGTGGATGTCTTTGGCTTGGTTCCTCCAACAGGTCAAGCAGCTTTGGCGGTCACCTCTACCAGAGGGAAAAAGAAGGCCCCCCTTTCCCCTCCGGTTGACCACAATTTTGACAACTGGCTAGAAGGTTTCACCATTTTTAGGGCCGTTATTGTCATGGCCTTTTCTGAGCGGGCTTGGCAGCTAGACAGCCATTTGCTGCATGTCCAGAGAGTTCGCTGGTGATTCGGCAGCTATTGCGTATGATACGGCGTTTTGCCAGCATGCTTCCCAGAATTCCAGAGAGCAATGGCATCACCTTCACTCCGAAATTTGGCTGTTGGAAGTTGGAACTCAGGCTGTGCTGCCTGCCTCTTCCACTTGCTCTGCTCCCTCTGTTAGTCTGGGCTTTGTTTGCCGAGATTTCAATGTTGGCAAGTGTTCTCACCCGCAGTGCAAATTTAATCATCTTTGTGCCTCTTTCAGAGGCCCTCATGCTAGGTTGTCCTGCCCTCTAGCCCCTCCCACATCTCAGGCCTTTCGAATCCCTCGCTCTGTCTCTCTTCACAGCGGGGGAGCTGGCCCTGCTCCTAATTAGCTGTGTTTGAGCTGTGGTTGTTTACCTGGATCGTGTTGGTACCCCTATTACCCTTCCTTTCACATGTGCATGTTTGATCATTGGATCTTTATATACTGTTTTTCGCTTTATTTTCAAATTGTTCAGTTCATTCACTTGCAGGTTCGGGCCAAGCACCAACATTGCAGTTATTTGCTGATCTGCTGCCAAGCTGGATGACTGCAGTACTGGTTTCTACTCTAGCAGCGTTGAGGTGGAAACTGGCTTTTCATTGATGGACATTATGCATTTCTTCAGATGTGCATCTGCCAGACTGAATGCGTTGATATGTTGGCAGCTTCAGCCGATTTGGACTTTATAGTTTTTGACATGGGTCAGGCTGGCTTGGCAGCTTCTCTGAACCCTGTTGGTGTTGCTTGCGGGGTAGGGTTGGCGGTGGCGTTTCTTTGGAACGGCCTTTGTGGCGGCAGTAGAGGTTCTGGATCTGGTAGGCATGGTCTATAAGGTTGCATAGCACCGTATCGGGAGTCCCTATGGGACACGGGAGTGGTGAGGACATACGTTGTGATCATTGCAGGAGCCATAACGTGACACCGCTTCCCGGTGACTAGGGGCTTTAATCAAATGCAATCTGCGGGTTGCATGGATACGAGAGGGCGTTAATCTAGCCTCTATAGCTCATCCCGAGGCCTTGCTTTATATGACATGCCATTTATCCTACAACGGCGGGTTGTAAGATGATCCAGAACTCATGCTTTTAGCCAACCCTACCTTTTTGCTGCTGTTTGCGTTAATAAAGTTGTGGCCTTTCCTCCACATGTGGCTTTGCGTTTTATTGTGGTGACGCCCTCCCAGGCAACCCTTCTTTATTTTAGCCACATATTCACCCCTGAAATCCATGAGAAATTATCCACATCTTATTTTCAGGCAGCATGGAGGTCTACAAGATGGAGGAAAGAAATTTTGGAAATGTATTCCAGTGGAACATTGGATTTAGCCATATATCAAGAATGGAAATATTAAATAAATAATATGTGGGCTGAGAAAAAAGATAATACGTTCTTGCTTTCTCTGTAATTTTGCATTTATCTTTATGAATTTATTAAAAACACTTTTTAATAAAGTCCAATAGCATACAGTGACATACTGTTTATGTTTCAAGTCACAAGTATTGGCATTGTTAAAAAAAACAAAATCAATCAAACAAACAAAAACTTGTGAATTTTTTGAATCAAACTGCTTTTGGTTGTAGCATTTAGGGTCTCCTGAAGTTTCACACAAACGTAAATTGACAGATAAACAGTTTATATTTAAATGTTATTTCTCTTTTATTAAGCTATATCTTTCTTTGCTCTAGAGGCTGTATTTTCATACCACCTTAGTGAAACAGAGACTTAACAGGGGGATCTTTGTATTGAAATCCCACTGAGGCTTTTGACCCCCAAGCTGTTACAGCTGTAACAGTTATAAATGACTAGATAGCATTTGCATAATGCACTTGTCACTGCAGTAAAATGATTTAACATTCCCAACAGAAGGTGAGAGGCTGAACCAAGTCATTCTGTTGTCTTATTCCCTCAAGTTTATGTTTTTGCTGCAGACCAACAGAGGCACCTCCAGGCTGTAGCCCGTCACCATTTGGTAAACAGGGTTGCATAAGCAGATTCTCATCTCAATTTTTTTCCTGTAGCTTTACTGAGTCTTAGTGATAAATGGGTACATTTAAGACTTCTCAGCTTACAACACAAGATAGATTGTGAGGGTCATTTTGATGTGTTGTGTGTGTGTTTGTAAGAGAGTGAGTGAGTTAATGTGGAGAACAGAATAGTACTAATTCATTATTAATGGTGAATCAAACATTTTTGATAATTGACCTCAGGATGACAGCACAAGCTCTGAGCTTGTGGTCAGACTTTGTAGGTAGATACTTTGGATCCATTTTTCCCATACAGTTAATTTTACAGTCATACTATGGTGGTTCCATCAGGACAGATTAATCATTGCCTCCGTGCATCATACTTTCAATGTGAAAATCATGTTCTGTTTTTTTAGAACAGTAGTGGAATCAAGGTCCATGAGATAGTGGATGCCTTCAATCGCCTAGTAACAGAAAGGGACCACCACAAGCTTACTGCAGAAATCAGAGTCCAATAGGATAAGAAAGTACTTTGACTCTATAGATTTCTTTCTATCACATCAACATTCTTTTGCTTAGGTGTAAAGACGAAGGGAGCTATGCATTAATATATTCAAATGAGGAGTGTCTTATTTCTTTAAGTTGACAAAGTACCTTTTGATTGCAGAAGGTTAATTAAAACCCATTTAGATCTATTTGTTCTGTCAAGTGACTCTAGTCACAGTTGCAAAGAGTAAATGACATGGGGGAAATATGCAGATTGGGTCTGAGTGGGCTCCACTCTCACTGATGAATATCAGGAGGGGTGAACATTCATATATCAAGAGAGTGATTTCCACAGCCTTTTGCCTTTAAGTATTTGAATTGCTGGCCAGAATTGCTAAGCTCATATTGATGCAGCTGCACTAGATTTTTGCACACATAGAAAGTGAGGAAGAGAAAAACCTTTGTTAATGCAAATAAGATAGTTAGGGCTACAGATGCTTGATTTTCAATTCACAGACAGACTAGTTTGCATGCACAAATGTGGAAAGAGACCAGAGAACTGAATAGTTTGGCACTGGATTCAAGTGGCAAGGGAGTCATGAACATATATATTCCAGAGAAAAACTGACCTTCAACCAGCTGTCCCTAACCAAAAATTTAAAAAACCAAAGGTGCAGAATTTACAGGATAATAATGTTCCTTAGCATATTGTTTTCTAATCAAAACAAGTTATTTCTGAAATAGGAGCTCCTAATAGAATTGCAAGTGGAGGCAACCTGCTGAGTGAAAAATGTGCTAATGTAGAAACAATTATAAGAGCTTTTCAATGTGAAAGTATTTCACAGGAACCCAGTTTTTGCTAGCCAAACATTTGAACAGTTCTCGCTGGTGGATATATACTCTTTCTTCAATGGAATTTATTTTATTTTATTTTTTTCCTAAACTAGATCTCTCAGGTCAGGAATAAATCCTGTTTACTTAAAGAAGATCCATAGTTATTGCAATACTATTTATCATTTTGTAATGTAAAATGTTCCAGCCAAAATGACCTAAACATGGGAGTTGTTTCATCCTCTCAGCCATTTTGGTTACCTTTTTCTTCACATTCTGAAATCATGAGTGATTAGGGAATGTGTCTCTAAATCACACTGACACATCGCCACCTCAAGGAAGGAAGGTTACCTAGAATGCTTTGAAATCAGTTATGAGTCCCAACTATGGTAGACATTTTGAAAATGGCCGAATAGTAAGCTAACAGTTTTAAATCCTTTTCATGGGTCCACCCTTTTGGGATCTAGCAACTGGATTTGGGCAATATATTTACAAAATTATTTTTATAATATTAGTGTGTGGATAATATGTATTAATAAATATATTAGGAGATAACATTTAATTATAAAGGATTCACTATATAATACTTAGTCTAACATAGGCTGAGAGTAAGCAAGTGTTCATTTTCAGCTGAGCATATTTTTTTATTAAATTGACTGTCTCTGCAGTAAAGAGAGTTCATTGACTAATTTGTCCATACCTCCTTCAGTTTGAGGAAATGGATGAAGCATGTTTTTACATGACCAAATAAAGGCTATGAATTAAGTAAATAGAAGGGAAATGACTGTTTATGCCACACCTGAATATCCACTTACAGCTGACAGCCTGCATCCCTCAAACCATAACTTTTGATTTCTCTCAGCCAAATGCCTACGGACATACAAATTCCCTAGCAAATGATGCAATTATCTTTACATTACTCCCAGTGCAAATAGACCTACTGTATTTGGGTCTATTACAAGATTGCCATTTCTCTTTAGTGAGCAATTATGGATTCTTATATTCTCTGGAGACGGTAGTGTATACCATAGTTAAAGACCTTGTCAATGAGTCAGCTAAAGTGTTAATCTTCTGGCCAGAGCTCTCAAACACTCCAGCCTTGCATTATTTCTTTTCTGGCACATTCTAGCAAAGTAGGAAGCTTTTTGGATTGGGTATTGTTGTTTTATTTATTTTTTTAATTCTTAATCTTCTGCATCTATGAATTCTGTCTTTTTTCTCCAAATTCTAGGCAAACCTGTCATGATCATAACTGAGTATATGGAGAATGGTTCTTTGGATGCTTTTCTCAGGGTATGTACCTTTAATATGATGAAACCAGGGCAGGATATTTTTACTGGCTAGTGAGACTAAATTATGCTTCAGAGATGGTTACTGGGGTGCTTTTCTACTGCAACTGCTGGGAGGGGTGGAATGGTAACATGGAGGTGAAGCAAAAAATACTAAGCCCTAAGTAATCCATGTTTAATCAGAAATAGGTTTAATTAAAATATTCATTAAAAGTCCTACATTGCTGTACGTTAATTAAAACTAGGATATTCTACACATCCCAAGAAACTAGTACAAAAGCCACTGGACTAGATGATAAAGAATAAAGTTCAGTAATATAATAACACATTGTTTTAAAGATATAGGGGCAAAACAAATGGCCCCAAAGGGGTGGCATGACACTGCCCCTGAGAGAGCCAGGTCAGGGCTGTGGCAACCACACGCTGTGGCCCCAATCTGGCCAGCTTCCACCCCAAATAGACATGGGAAAAGTCTGCTCCTATTTGGGATGGAAAAAAGTGTCCCTTTGCCTCTGTGCTGGCATGTAATTGCCAGCACAGGTTCTGGGTAATTTGGGGACATGGCATATCTAAACGCCATACCCTGGGTTGTCTGTTTCGGTCCAGAGTTGTTGTTCCTAAACTATGAAGCAGTGGCCATTGAAGGAATGGGACCTAGGGTAGGGAGGGAGAGTTGCATGTTCTTTGCCATTGCAAATGTTATATTTATATATTTATTTATTACAGAAGAATGATGGCAGATTTACTGTAATCCAGTTGGTTGGAATGCTTCGTGGCATTGGCTCTGGAATGAAGTATTTGTCTGACATGAGCTATGTGCATCGAGATCTAGCAGCTCGAAACATACTTGTCAACAGCAATTTGGTCTGTAAAGTTTCAGATTTTGGCATGTCCCGTGTTCTGGAAGATGACCCTGAAGCAGCCTATACTACAAGGGTAAGGCTCTAGACACTATATTTCTATTGATGCAGCCTAATATCACATTGGCTTTGTTAGCTGTCACATCGCACAGTTGACTCATGTTCAATTTGTGGTCTACTTGGACTCCTAGATCCCTTTCACATGGAGTCTCATTCAGCCAGGTGTCCCCCATCCTATATCTGTGTATTTCATTTTTCCACCCTAAGTGCAGTACCTTGCATTTCTCCGTGTTGAAATTCATTTTGTTAGCTTTGGTCCAGCTTTCTAGTCTGTTCAGGTCATTTTGAATTTTGATCCATTCCTCTGGGGAAATAGCTACTCCTCCTAATTTGGTGTCATCTGCAAATTTGATAACTCCCAATTCTGTCATCCAAATCATTGATAAAGATGTTGAATAGCACTGGGCCCATTGACAGAGCCCTGTGGGACCCCAATGGTCACTTCTCTCCAGGATGAAAAGGAGCCATCGTTGAGCACCCTTTGGGTTCAGCCAGAGGGTTTCTTCTATTTCAGCTGCAGCATCAGTAAGGAAACTCTCTAGCATTGCCTTCTCCCTTTCCCTTTGGATTAGTACCTATTTAGAAATTCTGTTTATTTTCATAATGTTCTTCCATTGGCTTTTCCCATTGTTCTTCTTTCTCCTTCATCCTTCATTATCTATCTGTTGTCTCTTCCTGTTTATCTCTGTCATTTTATCACAATTGCTTACTTCCTGTGGCACCCCTGGGCCTGCGGTGCCCAAGCAATACTTCTAGAAATGTATTAATATTATCCTAAATTCAATTCCAATCCCAACTAAAGCAAGTAATTGAACTAACGAGATTTACATATGTGTTAATCACAGAGCAATGTGTAGATCTAACATGGGGTGGGAATGTGTGCCCCTCAGAGACCCATTTTACAGCTCCATAAGCCCCTTAAAGCCCCTCCATCCCCAGAAGCTTTTTTTTTATAAATGGCAAAATTGTCCTAAAGTACCAGAAAATGTGGCAGTTCCTTTAAAAAAGTGCCTTAAAAATTAAAATAAAGCAAGAAAAGTTGTGGAAAACCAGCCTGAAACCTATAATGACTGTAATGTCACTAACTCCACTCCAGGGATGCAAGCAATAGATTCAGAAAAGGTTTATTTAGTAAGCAGAGCAGTTCACAGTACATAATTGTTGTCAGAACGGAAAGGTTTTTCTAGCTACACATTATACTTAGAATCCAAACAGTTCACCCATTGCAAAAAATCTTTATACCATTTGTCAGCAATTCAAAACACACTGCCTTCCCAGTTCTTACTCTTCCTCTCATCTCCCCCATCATCATATCAAAATACAACTTCCCACAAGAACTATCTGTGATAATTTGCAGCTCATTCTTCCTTTTCACACATCTGCTCATTATCCCAGGCTGCACATGATACACAATCTTTTCTTTTCTGAACATCACCAATATCATAGCATACCTTATCTTCCTGCATTGTCATACATATGGTCAAGCATGGCAATTAAGCATTGCAGGACCATGATCCTGTCAGTGACATGATATCGGTCCAGTTGTATTGGGAGCACCAAAGCGGCTGGTGATGTGGGTACAAAAGTACAAATGTTCCTCACCTTGGCAATTATCCACCCCTGATACAACAGGTTGCAAATAAGATGTACCTTCTGTCATTTCCCATTATTAAAGGAACAAATACTTTTATTTATTGCAAAAAGTAGGAAGAGAGAAAGTTATAGCATAATTACTAACCTTTAACCTCAATATACATCCCAGATGCACATTTATATATGTGAATGTATTTAGGCCTGTTGAATAAAAGTATAGAACAATAGAATTTTATAGGCATTATTAGTCTGACTTTGCTAGATAGGTTTTAGTCATTTGCATGTAAAATCTAATGAGGCAAACACTGCATCTTGTAAAGCAATATCCTGGTGATCACAAACACCCTTGAAGTTTACACACATCAGGATAAAAGGAGAAACAAGGTTTCTAATGTGGATTTGTAATTTTTGTTAGATGCTTTCCTTTTAAATGCCTGCAATTCTCCATCTGTTCTCTCAAGTACAGAGATTGTCAGGGAAACTCAGTTTGTGCTGTTTAATTCACACATTTCCCTGTAATGAACATGCAGTTCATTAAATCTGGGAGGGGGAAGGCAATTTGCCTTGTGAGGATTTAATGCTGTCCAGCCCTGCAATTTCTCACTAACAAGGGCAGTGTAGTTTTGAGCCAAGACAGATTTCTAGAAAGCTGTGTTCAAACAGAAGGGCAGGAGGTAAACCACTGAAAAGCCTTCCTTTCAATTTGGAGAGTACAAGTATAGTAAAGTGTTTTCCCTTCCAAGAGAACTGCAACAAATATCTATAATTTGCATCATAGTGCATTGTCGCTTTTTAGTATCACTATTCAGGACAATTTGGATGAATTCCATAACCTAGTAGCCAGAAGGAAATGCGGATCATAATTGTTCTTTTAAGAAAAAACCCAAGCCAAATTAACCATATGGCTTTTGTGGGCAAAAATGTACTTTTATTAATTGCTATAGTAAATGAAAGATCCTGTACCTTGGCTGCCATCCAGAGGCACCAAAATCCCAAGGGTGTGAGAAATCTGCATGTGGGCTCATGTCTTTCTCAAGCTTTTCTGCAGTTGCTAGTGACACAAAGTACAAAGCTGTATTCTCAACATTATGAACAGTTTGATGGTTGGCTAGGAAATTTTTCTTTTAAAAAGTGTCAATACAGATTTATCATCATGTATGTGAAATATATATACACATACACATAGGTAAACATATAATACCTCCTGGGATCAGACAAAATGGGTGTCTAGCCCTGCCTTCAGCAACCCAGTGCCCTCCAGATTTTTGGACTGCATCAACTATTAACCATTGGACGTACTGGCTGTGGCTGAGAGAAGAGGAGATATAGTCCAAACTCTTCCTGTTTTCGACAGTGGCCACATAAATGCTTCCAGGAAGTTTTCAAGTAGGGTATGGGGGGTGGGCGGTGGAAAGTCATATATAGTGGGCCCTTGGTATCTGATGAGGTTGGACCCCATCCCCACTCCTGTGGATACCAAAATCTGTGAGTGCTCAAGTCCCATTAATGACAGTGGTGAAATGGTGTCTTTTATATAAAATGGCAAATTCAAACTTTGCTTTTTGAAATATGTTCAAGCTGTGGATTCTTGGATCCATGGATAAAGAATCTGTGTATATGAAGGACTAACTATAAAAGCAAACAACCCTTTTCTGTGAAGCAAGTACTAGGTGAAAAGGCCATATCTCAAGGAAGCTGCTGCAACTGGACACCATCTTCATTTCAGACAGTTCAGTTGATTGGTTGGTTTGGAGAGGAATTGGGAGAAGGATGCATTCCATGTGTTCTAGTTAAAGGCACTCCAGTGTTCTAGTTACCAATGTTCAGTTGTAAAATATCTCTCTTTTACATTTGGGGAGTCTAGAGAAAATGTAAGTTGCACAAAAAGCAGCTGGAGAAAAACATGTCACTTGTGAAATAGGCCATTGAGGCCAGCACTTCCCAACTGGCCAGGAACTATGTCATTTGACATGTGGTCCCATACGAGTTTGAGCATACCTGGACTACTCCCTCCTGCCCCTGGAAAATTTGGCAATACAAAAAACAAAATCCAATCCTAGATGGTCAGTTTTCTTTAACATAAAGTGTCCATCCTCCCAACTGCCTTGTTTCACCACACACATACGATCACTATAAAGAGTTGTTTTCTTTGAAGAGAAGACTGAATGCTGACATCACCCTGCCTGCAGAATTCCCATACCTGAAGGAGACTGATTAATCAAGGAACTGCTTAAGGGCTTTGCATTTTCTTTTCCCCCCCACACTGAGTGGCCTGCCTACCGGCAGAGAATTAAAGCATCATCGTTCCACGTTATACCTTCTAGATGCTGGGTGACAACCCCCATCATCCCTGTCCATCAATGAGATGACTGAGTTGCAGGCTAACACATATGAAAAGTACCAGGTGTGGGAAAGCTGGATGATCTGCCGCAGAAGTGTTGGGTGGTAACTAGGCTTTGAATCTAGCCCCTGAACTTCTCCATCATGGCTTATCAGTGTTGATAGACCTGTCCTTTGAGAATGTGCAAACATGGGAGCTTTTTGCACCACTGTGCACTGTTTTATACTTACACTGATCTTCTGGATGACCTTCTAGAACTCTTTTTGACTCTTTACTGTCAGATTGAATTTTCATCATTCTAAATAATTTAGTGTCATCTGCAAACTTTGCTCTGTTTTTGTGCTAATCCCTTTAGCCTAGCTGATATATACATAAACTAAATACCACCAGATTCATAATAAATCCTTAGGGGCCCACAGCTTACTTTCCTTCATTGAGAGAGAGCTGTCCTTTTACCCCTGCCTTCTTTTTCCTTTTTCACTAGCTATTGATTCATAAGACAACTTACCTTATGATGCTTAAGTTTAGCTTTTTTGCAAAGACTTTTGGGAAGTCTGATATATATAATACTTATTGACTTATCACTACCTACATCTTTGTTGGCATTTTCAAATAAATACTTGGTGAGATGGGACTTCTTTGAGGAAGCCTTGGTGATTCTTCTGTATATTTATTTATTCTTTTTTCAATAAATGTTACCTGAGACATGAGCTAAGCTAATGGGCCTTAATTTCTTGGGACCCTTCTAAACCTCTGCCCTCCACTTTTTAACAATTCATGTTTCATTGGCTTCCTCCCAAATCTGCTGGTTGGGAAAGTACAGGAAATGCCATTATATCCTGCTTCCCACAGCATTGTAATTTACAACGTAATCCTTCTGCTTGTGATAAAATTAGGCAAGGACCAAAACGAATTTTTCTATGTCAGTGTTAACATGTTATTTGATAAATGCATACAGTTTTGCTCAGTTGGCCTAGATTTTATTTTATATTTTTCAGTACTAAATATTAACATTCCATAGATACATATTGTTCCATCTGGTTTAAAGGGCAAGTGTTAGTGTTAAATAATCCCAAATTAGGCAACATGAGTGGTCAGTTGTGGAGATAATGGCATTTGGAGAGACTGATACTAAGTCTACAAATCATTGTGGCAATATCAGATTGGAATCATAGTGAACATATGAGAGCGTGAAGAAAGAGAGGAATACCTAACCAATTCATTACAACAAAAGAAATGGAGAAAGCTATGGCAGCTTTATTTTTAATATCAGGGAAGCAAAAATGATGAGGATATTGCTTTGGTGCCAATAATAAATTACTAATAGTCTGATTAGGTTTTGGGCAGGCATACTGCAAAACTGTAGCTTCCAAAAGTTTTCCTTACAGTCAAGAAAGTATTTCATTCCTGAAGTACACTTGAAGGTAGGTGCTGAGAGCCAAGTGGTTGACCAGTTAGAGCCAGAGCCAGAGAACCAGTATGATATTGTAGTTTGAGTGCTGGACTAGCATGCTGGGAGACCAGGGGTTGAACCTGTGCTCAGTAATGAAAATCCACTGGGTGACCTTGGGCAAGCTCATTCAGCCTCAGATAAGGACAATGGCATATTTCTTCTGAATAATTCTTGTAAAAACCCTCTGTAAGTTGATTTGAAGGCACATAACAACAACAACAACAACATGTTGAGACCTCAAAATTCTGTTGTTTTGATGAAGGCATTATCAACCAATGACAGCTGATGTGTCTTATGGTGGAGAATTTGCTGTCTGTTTCCATCTGAACTTTAAAGAAATGCATTAGGGAATTGGATTGAACACCTTGGATAACTACTTTAAACTTTGGACAAAATCATGGAGCAGATTCATTGCCCCACTAGATGATGATGATGATGGTGATGGTGATGATGGTGATATTTCTTATTTGTCTCTCCTCATGGATTAAGGCAGGGAAACACAATAAATTAAAATGCTGCCAGATTTGCCCCTGGTCACAGCTGACAGCATGACATTTTGAGGAGCTGAACACTCAGTTGCTGCAGCAGCAACAGACAAGTGAATTTACATGAGCAAATTCCTTACATTACTAGCAAGTATCTAAATATTAAGTATACAGTAATAATCCATATTCTACACTTTATGAACCTCTAGCTGCACTTGTGTAGTCTTAAATAGGATGGCTATGAACCAGGAGGAAAAACACTGAACAATTTCTTGATTGTGTCACTGTGACTAAAGAAAACAGATGAATGGCATTCCCTTCATCATCACTAGCATCTCACAAGACTTGCTTGTTGTCTGCACATTTTTTTTGGAGGGGGGAAGCATCCCATGCCAAGATATCCAAAATTATACATTTGAAAACAGAATTCAGCAGCCTATAAAAATTATGCAAGTGAAGTAACTTTCTATAGTCTTGTTTATTTTATGTAAGTATGTAACGTGAATAAACAAAACAATTATGTAAGATTTTGATGGGGTGCCTGTGGCCTACAGATGTTGTTGGGCTACAATTCCCATCACCCCTGATATTGGCCATGCTGATTGGATCTGGTGGGAGTTGAAATCAACAATATCTGAAGTATCACAGGCTCTCCACCCCCTCAGAAAAACGTTAAAAATCTGGCCCAATGACAAGGTTCTAACTCTTCCAGCTACCATTCATACTTAGCTTCATATTTCCAGCACTATTTCCTGCAAACATAAGGTTTACAAATGAAGGAAAAAGCTGATACTTTGCCTGCTATGTACCCACTGCCAAATTCCTTTTCAACATAAAAGGAGAATGATGGTATATTCTGCCTATTTTGGCATCTTTTCATGCAATGTGCTTATTGTTTTGGTTACTTGATGTACAACAGTGACTTATATATTTAAAGAGTTTGCTGTATGTATGTGTGTGTAATATCATTGTTGATTTACTTGCAGGGTGGTAAGATTCCCATCAGGTGGACTGCACCAGAAGCAATTGCCTATCGTAAATTTACCTCTGCTAGTGATGTCTGGAGTTACGGAATTGTAATGTGGGAAGTGATGTCATATGGAGAGAGGCCATACTGGGATATGTCCAATCAGGACGTGAGTGTCTTTTACTTTCATTTGAAAACTATATTTGGTAACTTTGGGGTGGTTAAGGAGCCCTGGTGGCGCAGTGGTTAAATGCCTGTACTGCAACCACTCACTCAAAATCACAAGGTTGCGAGTTCAAGACCAGCAAAAGGGCTCAAGCTTGACTCAGGCTTGCATCCTTCAGAGGTCGCTAAAATGAGTACCCAGATTGTTGGGGGCAAATTAGCTTACAGTTGTAAACCGTTTAGACACTGCTTAGGTGGTATGAAGCAGTATATAAATGAAGCTTGTTTGTTTGTTTAACAGGGCAAAAATACCCCCCAAAAAGCTCAACAAGGACTTAGCATGGTGGTTAGCCATAGATTGTTGAGTGTTGGTTGGAGATACAGGGTGCCAAAAACAACAAAAAATAGGAATGTAATGAAGTAACCTGAAAGGTCTTATGGCTGGAATATTGATGTTGCAGGGTTTTTTTTCCTGTATGCTTGTGTGTATGCACATGCATATTTGGTATACAATCAGGGGTAGAAACAAGTTGCAACTCTGCTAAAAGAAACAGCACAAAATGGTGGGGGGGACATTTGTTTTTAAAACTTTTCAGACATTCAGATGTCTGTCAGTACAACCCATGTCAGTTTCTCACTTGAAGATCTATTAAGACTATATCAGCAAAACTGATTTTCCCATTCGTATTTTAAACTCTAACATGAATTTAAATTCATATTTAACAATTTGCAGAGGATTTCATTTGGAATATATATTGTTGTTGTGATGGTGTAATAGTTTGAGCAATAATAACAATAGAGGATATGTCCTTGAGGGGACATTAAAGAACAGTTTTAGAGAGTGACCCCTTGTAAATTATGCAAGTCCTTTTAACTGTACCATCTGGACTACTTCAGTTCATTCCAAGACAGAATTAATAAAATTCCTGCTTTTTTTGAAGAGTATTGAAAGCAAAGAGAAATACAACACAGCAAAACATTTAATCAAAGGGAGGCAGTCCAGTGAAAATGAGATATAACTATTCTTACTGTGATTTATAAGCAGAACAACATTTCTTCCTTCCTCAGTCTTGAGATATGCAGAGCACTTTAGTTAGAGGTAGCAAGCTGAATAATGTTCAAGGACTCACCCACCTTCTTCTGTAGAACTGAAGAGTTTCCAACATTGTTTACATATGGATAGCACTGAAGCTGAAAAGGGATTTCATTTTAATTTCCTTCAGATGTAGAATATATTCAGGGAGGGCCTGGAGCTCAGCAGCAGAGCACATGCTTTGCATGCACAAGGTCCCAAGCTCAATTGCTGGCATCTTCAGTTAAACTTTAACTGTTAAAGGATCTCAGGCTGGAATAGTCTGAGTAGGCACAGAGTTTGGAGAAAAACTATTTGGACTAAAGTGGCACAGCAGCTGAGGGAATCTGAGAATAACAACTCAAAAAAGTGACTTTCCCAAGCTTGAAGTAGACTTCTGCCATAAAACAAAACAAAAATAGGACACTGTGGGACCAGATGACCAGTACTATAGTTCAGAATAAACCAAAAGTAATTGATAGGTAATATGAGAACAAAGCTGTGGAGGCACTTCCAAAAACACAATGAGATTTTATTAAGGACAAAATGGAATTCAATGATGAAGAAGTAACTTTGCTGGTGCTCTTTATGCTATCTTTCTCACAAAAGAGCAAGAAGAATATCCAGATTAAATGGATGAGTGATGTAGCTATGACACCTTTTACCAGTGAAAGTAAATGAGATGCCGTGCAATTCATGTCATGCAGATTGTCAGATAAATAAAGACAGACTGTGGCTGTGAGGAGGAGTATATACTTTTCTCCTTGTAATCAGAATACAAATAAGATTTGAAAAGTTATTAATTTTGTTGGTCATGAATAGAGTAGTGCTGGTAGCCCTGGAGACAATATTCTTCAAGCCTAATGACAATGGAAGTCTGAATCCATATTGCTTGCCACTGTGTTTCAGTCACTGTTTTTGTAAAACCAGTTCCATCATTCTGTGAATCAATGTGTGTGGCCAATTAATCTTTCTCCTCTCTGTAAAGGCTACCAATGAGAGTGCCCATTAGTGCCAACTGTGAAGGGGTGAAGGGTTGTGAACTAGGTATACCCAGCTGTCAGGAACCAGGCCTTGATTATGCATGAGCTCATTTGACATAAGTTTGCCAAAAAGGCAGCATGTGATAATGAGCCATACATATGGAAGGATTTATGGTGCCTTTTATACAGGCAGGTTTCAGATCATGTCAGATACTGTTGTATAATCACACACTTTTAAGTGACATGGTAGGCCAGTTTACAGCTGGCCTTTATGAGTAGAAAACAGCCTTAGGCAACTACCCTTCTCATTTTGCACGAGAGACAGATTTGGCGAAGAGATGACGGGACCAGGTGTTCTTAGCTAGAGGAGCAGAGCTGAGCTATTACACAGGGAACATGAATACAGTTTGACCTCTGGGGTTTATATGGTATATATTGACAGCTACAGGAAATCTAATTCTGATGTCACTTCCATCCAAAATAATCAACTGACAATGGAGTAACAAAGACCTTAATGAATGATGCAGCATTGCAGATTTCCAAGAGATAATCCAAAGTTAGCCGTATTCAATCCTTAGAATGTCCTTCTCCATTTACTATTTTAAAGATGTCTATTATGCTTTTTAGGGCATGAGATTTAGAACTGAAATCTAAGGAAAATTATTTTTTCTCTAGTCCCAAGTTTAAAATGTGCATTCATCATATATTTACCATCTGTGCATACAAAATGTCCCAGTTTCCCTTTCCTTTAATAATGCAAATTCTTAATTGTTATTTATGTTTGCATAAAAATGTTTTTTTTTTATTCTGGTTAAATATGCAATTGTTATGTTGTCCAGATGTACTCAAGGGTACCTTGATGCATGCCACTGATTACATTATTCAGGTCTCTGAAAATGTTGTTTGTTAGGTTATCAAAGCCATTGAAGAGGGCTATCGGCTGCCACCCCCAATGGACTGTCCAATCGCACTCCATCAGTTGATGCTGGACTGCTGGCAGAAGGAGCGGAGTGACAGGCCTAAATTTGGACAGATTGTCAACATGCTGGACAAACTCATCCGCAACCCCAACAGCTTGAAGAGGACAGGCTCTGAAAACTCCAGGTCAGCTGTGCTTTCCTAATGATGATGGATGAGGGAATATATTGGTGGTGACAGGCAGCTGTAACTCACCTCAGCCTCTGTGCTAAAACTGAAATTTCCTTCACAGCTCCAGCAAGAACTTTTTAAAAAATGCAGCAGAAGGCCACTTCTTGCAGGCAAGATTCTTGTAGGATTCTAAAAGTAATACTTCAGTAAATATAGTAATTCCCTTGTCTAACTAGGCCTGAACATTTTGATAACATAGGCAGCTCTGCAAAATGCTAGGAAAGTATCCAGCTCTCTCCCAGCCTGATCTTGTCTGGGGATGATGAGAGATGGAGTCTAAGACTTCTGGAGGGCACTGGATTTGGAAAAGCTTTGGTGATGAGAATTCTTTCTGTGAATAATGATGACTTTTTCAAGGGAACCAGTGTGGTGTAATGATTTGAGCATTGAAATATGAATCTGGAGATGAGGGTTCAAATCCCCACTCAGCCATGGAAACTCACTGAGTGACCATGGGCAAGCCAACATCTTAGCCTCAGAGGAATGCAAAAGTAAATCCGCCCTCTGAACAAATCTTGCCAAAAAGATCCCATGAGAGGTTCAGCTTAGTGTTGCCACAATCACATCAATAGATAGATAGATAGATAGATAGATTGCTTTTGGGAAAGTGGGGGTGGGGGTAGGGGCAACCAAAGTGGTGGCTTCCCAGAATGCAGCCCATAGCAAATATAAGAGGTTTGGGAATAAAGTTTTTTAGGTTTCATGTACTACCTTTAGTTACTAATGAGGCTATTCATGAAGTTGTTTCTAGACTGTCATGCTGGAATTTCAGCTTACAAGTAAATAGAGCAGTTCAATAAATGAAACAAATGGATAGATGAACAGGAATGGAAGCAAGTAGGCACTGTATGTATCTTGTTAAATCAGAGGAATTTTTCCTGAGATTCATAATCAGTCATGGGTTTTCAGGAACAAATTGATTTTGCTAACCAAAGACAAGATATAAAGGAAGAAGAAAATATGCTATAAAAGGCACATTTATGAGGGAAACTACTATTACACATTTTCTCAGTGAGATAACATGAACAAAACTAGAGAGTACCAAATTCAGCTGCTGAAAATTCATAGTGGCCAATGGCTTCCAGGTCAGTGGAGTAGTAAATCTGCTTCAGGTTTTAGTCCAGAGTGTAAAATAGCTATCCAAGATGCTGGATCTTATCCACCACCCTCCAAGTTGCAGACTATGGGATAGTTCCTTTCAAGTTCAGACTAAAAATCCAAAGCAGATGTACTGCTCCACTCATGTGGGAACCACCAACTGCCAGTGCCAAAAATCCAATGTAACGTTCACATCACCATAGGCAGGTTATTAACCCTCTGAGACTGCAGTCATCCTATTCCTCCAATTCATTTTCATTGCATGTGTATCACAGCAAGTGTACCCACCTGCCCATGCTCAGTTCTGCCCCTCAGTTGTTTTTTCTTGGGGGGGGGCTGCATCATGCTAACTGTGTAGTCTCCCCAATAGTATTCGTTTTAGTTAAGTTTAGCAGATTTTTGCCCGTCTTTGGTTACTGGGCAATGTGTAGTATCTGATATTGCTGTGGATTTCCTCCAGGTGACACAAGTACATTTTACAGGCATAACTTGCAAATCAAAAGATGTGTGTTTGTGCTTCGTGTGCCTCTGTTCAATGTACCACAAAACAGAATGGCCTTTATGATTAGACATAGCTTTCCCTTGATGCATGCTAAAATATATCAGCTATAGAAGGGGTGTGGTGACCACAAAGAATGAGAAGCGCATTCATTCAAGATGAGAATAACCTTGGACAATAACTTAGATAGTTTTTAATACACCCAGTCTTTGATCCTGTGTATTTTAAATAATTGAAAACAGTAGTATTTTTTTTAAAAAAGAGGGAAATGATGATAGTGATAGGAACTTAGTGGTGCCTATTGAAAATCAGAGCGTATGGCAGCATGTTAAACAATAAGCAATTGTATTAATATATGCTCTGCACATTCTTTTAAAAAAGAAAATAAAAATAAGCCACAGTTCAGTATGGGAAACTGAAACATATATCTCAAAAAACAGAGATCAAAGTCACAATTTTCCATGCTAGTCCATTATTATTATTATTATTATTATTTATTATTATTATTATTATTAAGCTTATTTCGATACCATAGACCATGGTATCCTTCTGGAGCACCTGGCAGAGGTGGAATCGGGGGCACGTTGCTCCAGTGGTTCCGATCCTACCTCTCTGGAGGTTCCAGATGGTGCAGCTGGGAGACGGTTGCTCCGATAAGAGGGCCCTACAAACTGGGGTCCCTCAAGAGCCATTCTGTCTCCCATGCTATTTAACATTTACATGAAACCGCTGGGGGATCATCGGAGACATGGGCGCGGGGTTATCAGTACGCTGATGACACCCAAATAGTTTTCTCTATGTCTCCGACTGATGCAGTGACTGAGGATGGCGTCTCTCCTCTCGTGGCGTGCCTGGATCAGTAATGGGCTGGATGAGGGAAAACCGACTCAGTCTGAATCCAGAGAAAACGGAGGTGCTCGTGATAGGTTCACCTGGCCCAGGGATGGCGGTGGTTCCACCTGTCCTGAACGGGATCACGCTTCCCATAAAGGACTCGTACCGCAGTTTGGGGGTGCTCCTTGACTCGTCGTTCCACCTAAACTCTCATGGGATGCGACGGTCAGGAGCACCTGCTATCAGCTTCGGCTGTCCGCCAGCTGCGTCCCTACCTGGGCTGGAGGGACCTTGAAACGTGGTGGTACATGCTCTGGAACCTCTCGTTTGGATTTCTGCAACACGCTCTACATGGGGCACCTTGTACCAAACCCGGAAGCTACAATTGTACAGAATATGGCAGCCAGACTGGTCACTGGTACATCCAGGACCAGTCATATAACACTGTACTTAAAGATCTGCATTGGCTGCCTATTCGCTTCCGGGCGCAATACAAGGTGTTGGTTATACCTATAAAGCCCTATGGCTTGGCCCAGGATACCTTGGACCACTCTCCCCATCAATCCGCCTCGCACACTCAGAACATCTGGGCAGCACTATTGAGGGTCCCCGGGGCACGACTATCCTCACTGCAAGGAGGACATTCCCATCTCGGCCCCGACCCTGGAATATGCTGCCCATAGAGCTCCGCTCGGCCACCTCCTGCACAGTTCAGCGAGGATCTAAAACCTTCTGTTCAAACAAGCTTTCCCGAAACAAGTCCTAGTTCGCCCCCCCCTCCGACGGCAATGATGATCTGGCTAGAAGGTATTTTAATGTATTTTTATTTTTTATTGTTATTGTACTGTATTTATGTTGTACACACCCTGATTGATAGAGGGCGGTATAAAAATAAAGCTATTATTATTATATTATTATTTATTATTATTTATTTTTTATTTTATTTATATAGCCTGTAAATTAACACAGCACTGTACACTAAAATCTTTTATTAGACGGTTCCCTGCCTTCAGGCTTACACTCTAAGAAGACACGACACAAAAGGGAATGGAATGGTGGGGGGGAGGGATCAGGTCCACATTCTTCTCTCCCTTGAGGCCTGGACCAGGCAGATGGACGATGGAGGGCTCTGTATCTTAAGGATAGGCCTGTGGCATTGGCCCACCCTCTCTCCCCCTCGGAGGCCGGATGGAGTCAGATGCCTGTGGGAGGGTTCAGTTCCTTTAGGAGGCCCAATGGCAAGGCCTACCTTTCTTTCCTGGTACACCTGTTGGTCAAGAATTGATTGTTAAAGTTGATTCATTCACAGATGTCCCTGTTTTTGTATGCCAGCATTTAGTTTGCTCGCAGTCTGCCCAGTAAAATGTCTGGCTGATGTTTGTATTTCATCATCCTATATGTATGAGAACACAGTTTCACAATTTTTATTATGTTGTTTTTGTTGCTTTTCTTGTGTTGAATTGAATTGGATTCCCCCTTCCCCAATAGATAGCATGAGCACAGGGATAAGTGTTCTTTCTTCTTCCTATTAGGACCTTTAGGGCTGTTTATGGATGAAACAGAGTTCCTCTGTAAATTCAGAGGGAATCAAATAGTACAGTTATACCACCAAGATTGAAAAGACACTTTCTGGAGATGGTTAATTGTGATTATCCTGCACTATTTGCATCGATCACTTCTAAGTTTTTCCCATGAATATCCCAGAAAATCATGTAATTACACATAAAGATTTCACACGTCACACAAAATCCCATTAAAGTGGTCACAAAGAAGCATTAATGCATATCTTTTTAATTTCAGTATTTCAACGCCAGTGCATTTCCGTTTTCACTTTATTTGCACAATTGCCTGTGATAATCATTCACACAATTACTCACCCTTTCTGCGTCATTTGTGGTGCTTTAAATGCACTGTAATTTCTATTTAATGCCGAAATCAGCCCCAGTGTGTATAAACCTTAAGCTATCTCTTTTCTGGCCATTATTCATCATAGACATTGTGGTAATAGGCACTTCTAACCTAATTCCAGTTGACCGTTTCTCCTAAGATTTATACATAGTCACAATCTTCCTCAACACTCAAAATTAAGTGCTTTCTCCCTGAAGCACTTAATTTTTCTCCTGTAACTTAGGCCTTCCAAAAGCAAAAAAAAGTCACAGCAGTATATGCAAATATGACAGCACTTTTTAAAAAAAATCTCTGGCAAGGAGTATTGTGTTTGAATATCCATGAGGACCCTGGTCACCTATTAAGTCTCCTTACAAATGTGTCACTGGGGACCGTTGGGTTGACCTTGTGGAGAAAAATTGTGAGAATGTGAACTTACCCTAGAATTGCTTAACAGCCTGAAGCCAAGGTATGGGCTGACATCTTACTGCAGATACAGATTGGTAACCAGAGTTATGGCTCTGTACATGCTCCATATTCAGGATCATGACATTATTGCTATGATCATAAATACTTCCAACTTACCTTAACAGTTAGCAGCCACATAGAGCAATAGAGGTCTTTTCTGATGATGATCAGGTGCAAAAGGGTGATATCTCCAGACCCCTCCTACCAGTGATCTGCAGTGAAACCATCAAAAGCAGGACCCTAGCACATTCCTTGTTTCAACACATATTTATGCAGGAGGGGCGGAGCATCATCCTGCTGCACCTGATCCCAACAATTAGACCTCCATTGCTTGATGCAGCTGCTGGCTGTTAATGCAAGTATGAGAGGTCAGATCAAGGTGAGCAATGGTAACACATTTGTTACACCTTCCTGATATTACTGTGACCAAGATCTCAGTGTGGTGTCTGTACATAAATTCTTAAGACATAGTATGACAATGCAGGGTGCCACAAATATGAGACTGTGTGACAATTGTTTTAAATATACAATCTTGGAATTATAACTGCAGTGCTACATTATTTTCAGCAGATAGTGAATACTTCTGTGCTCTTTCAGACTTTGCGAATTTAGTCCCAGACATTCTGGAATTTTTGGCCTGTAAGAAAAATTCTTGCATTTAGTACCTTATGGGACTTAGTTTCCCACCATTTCAAGGATCCTGTGTCTTTCTCATGTATACTGAGTACACATGATTGTGTAATCTAAGAATACTATTACTACTACTTGGTCAGCCAATATTTTTAATCTGTTATTTTATTTTCTTAGGCCTAATACTGCTTTGTTGGATCCAAGTTCTCCTGAATCTCTGCTGTAGTTTCTGTTGGAGATTGGCTCCAAGCTATTAAGATGGAGCGATACAAGGATAACTTCACAGCTGCTAGCTTACTACCCTAGAGGCTGTAGTGCATATGAACACGAGTAAGTACTCAACGGTATACAAAAAAACTGGTAAATCTGGATTTAATCGCGCCTCTTTTGCTTTGTGCTGCAAATCATTACACTCATCAGAGCATTGAATGCTTTTAGTCTAAAACAGGCATTGACAAATGTGGTCCTCATAATTATAGATTGTAACTTCACTCAGCCCTAGCCAGTATAACAGTTGAGAGGGTGATAGATTAGAAGCTGCAGGGAAAAAGACGGCAGGGGCAGCAAACCACAAAGAGGAGCGAGCCAGATAAAAGAATGGAACAAAGAAGGGGAAAAAAGAAGGGAGGAAGAGGGGGAAGAAAAAGAAGGGAGGGGAAGGAAAAGGGGCGGGGAAGGAGGTGATGGGGGGGGGGTGTTGAGGGGAGGGAAGGGAGGGGAAGAGAGAAAAGAGGGAGAAAGGGGAGAAGAGGAAGACGGACAGAAGGAGGGCGAAGAAAGCGGAAAGGGGCGAGAAGGGAATGAATGAAAAGGGAAAAAAAGAAGAAGAGGAGGAGAAGAAGGAAAGGAAAGGGATGGAAAAAAAGGAAGAAAAAGGAAGGGAAGAAGGGGAAAGGGGAGAAAGAGGAAGAAAGAAAAAGAGAAGAGGGGAAATGAGGGGAAAGAAGAAGAAAGGGGAAGGAAGAAAGGAAAGGGGGGGAAGGAGGAGCGGAAGGGGGAAAGAAGAAGAGGAGAGAAAAAGGGACGGGGAAGAAGGAGAGGAAGGGAGAAGAAGAGGGAAGGAGCTAGGGGGGAGGGGGAGAGGAACGAAAGAAAGGAAAAAAAGGAAAGGGGAGAAAAGGAAGGGAAAAAGGGGGGCGGGGAAAGAGAAGGGGGAGGGAAAAATGATTGGAAGAGAAGAGAGAGAAACGAAACGAAAAAGGGCGGAGGAGGGGGGGAAGGAAAACAGAAGGGGAGGAAAGGAAGGAGAGAAAGGGTGGTGAAGTAAACAAGAAGAAAAGGGGGGAGGAAAGGAGGGGGGGGGAGAGGGGGAACTAAAAAAAGGGGGCGGAAGGGGGTAGGGGAAAGAAATGGAAGAAAGGAAGCGAAAAGGAAAAAGGGGGCGGAAGAAGATAAGGA
>NC_056524.1:230445804-230446198 GCF_019175285.1 Sceloporus undulatus | reverse complement strand
TCCGATAAGAGGGCCCTCACAACTGGGGTCCCTCAAGGAGCCATTCTGTCTCCCATGCTATTTAACATTTACATGAAACCGCTGGGAGAGATCATCCGGAGACATGGGGCACAGGGTTATCAGTACGCTGATGACACTCAAATAGTTTCTCTATGTCTCCGACTGATGAAGTGACTGAGGATGGCGTCTCTCCTCTCGTGGCGTGCCTGGAGTCAGTAATGGGCTGGATGAGGGAAAACCGACTCAGTCTGAATCCAGAGAAAACGGAGGTGCTCGTGATAGGTTCACCTGGCCCAGGGATGGCGGTGGTTCCACCTGTCCTGAACGGGATCACACTTCCCGTAAAGGACTCAGTACACAGTTTGGGGGTGCTCCTTGACTCGTCGCTCCACCT